>NC_090751.1:38258550-38261050 GCF_036898095.1 Palaemon carinicauda
TCGACCATTATTAAACGGCTTATAAACGAAGTTCTTCGAAACAAAATTCATGTAAAGGGATTTTTTTGGATTAGGTATGTGGATTACGTATTCTGTACAATATTTGACCCTTATCTGAAAATATAGATGCCTCAGTTTCTCATCTAAATAATTGACCCCTATTAGTTTAATTTGCATAAAAAAATTAAGGGCTACCTGATGTTTTTTTATGAAAGTATCTTCTGTTTTTTAATGGTTTTAATTTTTCTTCTTCAGAAAACCAAAAAATGATTTTTTGTATACCTATTACTATTCTAATCACATCTTGCAAATCAAAATGTATACTTTTCCCCATGTTCTTAATAGCTTTACGTGTTTAACGTTTTTTTTTTTTTTAAGACGAGATTGATATTTTATTATATAAAAAAGATACATTAATTGTCCTAAGCATTTTATAAACAGTTCACTGCAAAAGGACCAACGTTTTTTAACATCAAAATTTATCGGTTAGCTTTATGGTAACTCATTTAAGAATTAACATCAATTTTATAAAACTTTTTACAGTACCTAAACACATTGTTCTCAGTAAACGTTGCAACCAATCTTATATCTGATAACCAAGCTCTTTAGACCCGAGTAAAACAACGCAAATACGATGTAGGACGGGTCACATGTCCAAACCTTTGTTTTCCCAGTTGAAAAAGTCATCAAATAAAAGAGTGTGCAAACAATAAAAAGAGTATCGACCATCAATCAATATAATAGGTAAAATAATATATAAAAAATTATTGAAATAAAAGGTTTGCCACTGAGAGTAGCAAGAACTCAAGAAGCTATAATCTTAATAAAATACTTCCAACTATTTTTCACCATCTGTCTCCCCAACCACATCTCTCTCTCTCTCTCTCTCTCTCTCTCTCTCTCTCTCTCTCTCTCAGGTTATCCTATTGCTTCTGGATGATGGGTGAACGTATTTTTTCCTTCTTTATACATAACCTATGAATTTTCAAAAGGTTTTAGCTCGTGTGACCTTTACCTTACCAACTGCGCTTGAATAAATTTCCAAAGTGTTAGATAAACATGTCTGAGTGCCTTACTGTCAATTTTCCATCAAACACACACGAGAGAGAGAGAGGAGAGAGAGAGAGAGAGGAGAGAGAGAGAGAGAGAGAGCGGTTGTCAAAATTTTAGTAGTGTTTTAGTAGGGACGAGAATCAAATAACGTCGAGTGAAATGGTTTGAAGTCCTCTTCCGTTTGTGACTGAAAGTAAGTAATTGGATAATCAGGTAAATTGGAAAGAGAGGAGTCTCGATATTATTCATGGCATACATTAACCATCGCCTGCTTTGAAAAAGGCACATCAAGCCCTAGAGCTGTGACTGCGTGAAAGGAGAAAAGTCAAATGAAAAAGAGTGGAACCCTCTTTGCTTCATTTTACAATTTACATCGCTGTTATGAATTCATCCATGCATAGATAGTAAGCCAGCGAGGAAATCTACCGTATTTTTCAATCCATGTCAACATTCTTTTTATATAAAATGGGGTTTAATACTACAATGTAATTGTTCAGTAGCTACTTTCCTCTTGGTTAGAGTAGAGGAGACTCTGTAGGTATGGTAATCTGCTCTTCTAGGAGAGTGACTTCAAATTTAAGCTATTGCTGTCTAGTCTTGGGTAGTGCCATAGCCTCTGTAAATGGTCTTCCACTGCCTCGGGTTAGAGTTCTCTAGCACACTATTCTCTCTGTTCCTTGTTTCCTTTCCTCACTGGAATATTGTATATATTGGAGCCCTTGGGTTTATAGCATCCTGCTTTTCAAACTTGGGTTATAGCTATAATAATAATAATAATAATAATATTAATAATAATAATAATAATAATAATAATAACAAAAAGGAAATTTATGTATTTGGAAATGCTAGAGAATGCAAATATCTGTAGAATGTTAAATAAAAGTTAGATAAATTTCTTGAAAAAGTATATAGAAACCATAAAAGTGTGCATCAGAGAGAGAGAGAGAGAGAGAGAGAGAGAGAGAGAGAGAGAGAGATAAGGAGGAAGGTAAAATGAATTAATGCTCCTTGTTTTTACTTTTGTCAGCCCATGTGATTGAAGGGCGGCAAGGGTCAATTGACGCAAAATCCTGAAATTCATCAGCGGTTATTAATAATTTTTACTAAACTAAAAAAAAAAAGCTAAGAAAAATATGATTTTATCCATTCAAAAGAGCCTTATGAAATATATATTCAAGCATTGTCTTTTTATATTGTTTTAGTTCATAAGTGACCATTATTCTCAATTTATTTATATATTTCTTCATATCATCAATAGCTATGGCAATTCCATATTTATTTCCGCTTTCGTATATTTACAATATATATATATATATATATGGCATTTGATTTCTATTTCCACGGAACTTATATATATATACATATATATATATATATACATATATATATATATATATATATGTGTGTGTGTGTGTGTGTGTATATATATATATATATATGTATGTAT
>NC_090751.1:38266050-38281050 GCF_036898095.1 Palaemon carinicauda
ACATAAAGGGAGACAGTGACACAAGAAAAAATATTGCAAAAGTTTATTAAATCAGACAACTTTTTGTATTTTATTCTAAATATGAGATTTTCATGGTAAATTTCCATTAGTTTCAAGTCTTAACTGAGACGAGGAAGAGAAATACTTCTAAGTAAGACAGCCTCTTCTTCAGAATTACCTAAGAATGTATCATAACGCCAATGACATCAGGAGCCTGAGTTGGAATTTCACTGAGACCGTAATATCTCAGCTGATTTGCATAATCCACTTTATTCATATTGCCATGACTTGATGCATAAATAGGAAGCAAAGAAACTTACGAAATGTTGTTATGATGTTCATGCATATATGCTTATTCCTCACAAAGATTCTCCTGTGGAAATGAGGAGATCTCCTGAATAATTCTCTTTGCAATGAAAGTAGCTTATGGCTCTGTGCTGGCCTCATTTTCTACTACTGGAGCTTGGGCACTTACACACACACACACACACACACACACACACATAAACATACATATACACATGTACAACAATTCAAACATACACGCACAAACTAAATCGTTGTAAAAATCAGCATTGCTCTCTGCTTTACCTTTATATATACTGATGATTGAAAGCGGAAAAAAAAAGGATTAAGAATTATCGATAGTTTCTCGTAGTGCCTTTAATCTTACCATTTTTGAAAGTTAAGAATGGGGTTTAGGTTGGGTGAGTTTATATGTCTATCTGCTGAGTCATCATTAGCGATTGCCTGGCCTTCCCTGGTCCTACCTTGGGTGGAGAGGGTTCCTTGGCCCTGAATATATATATATATATACATATATATATATATATATATACATATATATATATGTATATATATACATATATATATATGTATATATATATATATATATATATATATATATGTATATATATACATATATATATATATATATGTATATATATATATATATATATATTATATATATATATATATATATATATACAGTATATATATGGTCAGTCTCTAGGGCATAGTCACAGTCCATTGCCTCTGATATGTACGAATGACCTTTAAACATTTAAACAAACACAAAGTAAAGTTTTTCAAAAAAATTTAAGGGATTTTCCTTCCTACATGGTCTATGAAATCTAAATTCAAATACTTGACGTATAAGATATTTTAGTTCAAAACTAACTCTGAATCATTTGTTTCTGTATTTCTACACTCCAGCATTATACGTCGCAAAAATTATTTTTGCCCTTTTAATCTGACGAAAAGGATTACATTCTTCATAGATTAATGGATTACTTATTTGTATTTTCTATGTTTCACGCCATCCTAAAACCAATATATATCTTATCACTAAATCATATTATATTAGACATTAATTAACGAATATCATTATTCAATTATTAGGAGATTATTGTTATAAAAAATAACGGAAACATATAAAAAAAATTGTAGCCATTTATTATATTTACTATATAACAAATATTGAAAATATGGATACTTTTTATATTTGTCAATAAAAAATGGTTAGATATTGTCGTTTTTTTATTATTGTGATCTTTTTCAAAGGAGAAAAAAATTTCTTTACCATAAAACGTTTCCCAACTAATTTCATTTCATCTGATGCTAGTGATTTTTCACACCTTTTATTCGAAGGCACAACAGAGTCCCCTTGTCTACTCTTGGTCCCTCTCCTCGAGTCACACTTTCATCATCTGCTTCGCAATTCCAAGTTTGTTTTACTCGGAAAATCAAGGTTTCATACTCCGAGGTATTCAGGCGTTCTCTCCCACGCACAATGATCTATTTTCGTTCCACATATGCTCTTAGCGAGATGGAGGATGCCCAGTTTGTGAAGTAGTTTAAACTAAAATGTTACATAACATATACCGAAATAACGACTTTGTCTGATAATCCTTGCACTAATCTTGATATTTTTGTATTGTATTTTGTCAAAAACCTCTGAAAACGTAAACAGTCGAACGCAGTCTTATGGTCACCAGGGATGGATTTGAAAACTTATTATAAATTATTCAGTAACATTCATTATGGGAATAAAATCATAGAAACTCCATTAAGCAATTAATACAAAGAGATGTGCGTATAAAAAGCGTATACAAAGGATATTCGTATTTAGCCAAACAAGGAAATTTCTCAGTACTTAAGAGAACAACTACGTTTCTTTATTCGGTTTCTTTCATTTCATCATTCATAATTAGTGAAATAATTAATGCTGAACATCTAAGATCAAAATTAACCAGAGTACATAGATTTCCTTTTATACATAGACTAGCTAATTTTCATTAATCTAAAGTGCTAATTTCAGATGTAAATGACTTCAAAGGGTATACATTAAAAATGTATATCTTTTTACTTTTCTCTCTTCGTTTGCTCAGAAGTTCTCTATTCATTCATAATTCATTATGAAACAAATAACTTCAAAGGCTTCCTTGATACTTAAATGGGTATCCATTTCTACATGTTTCCAGAAATTTCTTTATGAAATTATTTTATGACACTCTGACTGGCACTCTTTTATGCAGACAAGTTTAGAAGGATTTTAGTTGCAAGAAGCTTTCATCTCTTTTAAATATATTTTATTCTTATTCTTATTATTTGAAAAAAGTTTGTAAACGTTAACTTACTAATAAGAAATTATTTTTTGATATTTGAGATCATCGGCTACGTTGAGCGTTATTACAATGACGTTTGTACAGTAGGAGCCAATTCTGAGATGTTGAGTACAACTTGTCATCATCTCCTCCTATGCCTATTGACGCAAAGGGCCTCGGGGGGATTTCGCCAGTCGTCTTGAGCTTTTAATTCAATATTTCTTCAGTCACCATCTCCTACTTCACGCTTCATAGTCCTCAGCCATGTAGACTTGGGTCTCCAACTCTTCTAGTGCCTTGCGGATTCCAGTTAAAAGTTTGGTGCACTAATCTCTCTTGGGGAGTGCGAAGATCATGTCCAAACCATCTCTATCTACCCCTTACCATGATCTCGTCCTCATATGGCACTCGAGTAATCTCTCTTATAGGTTCATTTCTAATCATTTCCAGCCATTCAACTCCCAACATTCTTCTTAAGTCTTTGTTTTCAAATTTAAGATTGATATAATAATGATGAGAGTATTTGGAAATACTAATCAAAATGAAATGTAAGACTTCTTTCTACTATTCTTTCATTGGTAATTATTAGAAGTTGCTATTCCTCAAATTTCATTTATGTACGTTTAATTGACTCCACGTAATCAAAAGGAAAAACAGTGAGGATAGATATAAAAAATTCGACAATAAACCTCAGGTTTTCTATGAGTAAATGATATTCTGTTCATACCACAATTAAATTGTTACTAAAAGAAGTGAACAAATTCACCTATATTTAAAAGTCAGGAGAAGCAATTAGAGGAGGATTCTATAATAATTCAGAAACCGAATAAATATATAAACTAAGAATGTTTAATTCATCAACCAAATCTAAAGGTCTTTAAAAATACCCGCAATTTTAATCGGAAATTCTTCATAAAGATATACTGTTCTCAACCGTATTTCAGTGAAATACAGGTGACCGTAATTTGACCTTACTCTGTTATTATCTTTAACGAATTGTTGACCGTAATATCACTCTTTTACGTTAATGTATCCGTTTTTAAAACTGTAAAAATCCTAGAATACATGATTCCAGACATTTACCGTTTTTAATGCTAATTTTAACAGTGTACACTGCAAGTATTTTTATACAATTCTTAAACCTCCACAAAGAAAATAATTAGTAATTAACGGTCTTTCAGCTCTACTGGGATAAATCTTCAAATTAAGACTGGCCATCGGGTAGGCATGAATCTTATTTTTATTCTAAAGTAGTTCATATTGGTCACATTCGCCCCTAACACAGTTCGATAAGAAATTTGCCTATGGAATATTCTTTGTTTACGAAGCAGATGTTCCCAACTCTTTGTTAAAAATATCACTTTTGACAAAGGCAAAAAAATATATATATATATATATATGAAAACCACTTTTTTTTTTTTTCTTTTTTATCTCGGATGTGACACCGACTATAAAGTCTAAAATAGTCTTCGTGAATCTTCACACTGATACAATGTTTCTCACTATTAGTTCAGTAGTCTTAAAACTTGAAAATCATCTTACTAACTTGCAGGTCAGTGGTCAATATAACATAAGAAGCGTCGTCAATAAACTGCTAGGAATAAGCATAAACCACTGGTCTTTCTAACGTAACCAAAACCAATTTTCCCAATTCTAACAGGAGTTGATGGTGGAAGTTTAATCCTTACCTGGGTGATATGTTTCTACGACAATTCCTCTGTTATGGGAATAATTGTTAATATCTAAATTTAAAAACAATAATCCAGGATTTAAGATATATATGAGGAGAAGCGGATTTATGACCATAACTAGAAACTTTGAATATATATTAGAATAAGTGTCTGTGAGATCAAAAGTTGGACTAATTAGGAATTTCCTGAACAGATTCTCCATTTCAAAATGGAAGTTTGTATATACAGTATATATATATATATATATATATATATATATATATATATATATATATATATATGTATATACATATATATACACACATATATGTATATATATATATATATATATATATATATATATATATATATATATATATATATATATATATATACTGTATATAATGCGAATAGAAATAGGAGACTGCAGTTAAAGAATTAATTCTTATTAATATTTTTTTTCTGCAATTCATGAAGGATAACTCATGTCAGAAAGTAAGACATGAAGATTTATTGCAATATTAACAGGGGCTGTATTGTCCCTAGAACAACAAGAAAATTGGGCTCTGAAGAGGTTCCACTCATCCTTCATGCTCTTGAGGGGTATTATCGAATTTCGTTTGTGGAATCCCACCTCTTGATGTAAATAAAACAGTGTCAAGTAATGTGACTCAATTTATATTTGACTTCCTTCGAAGTTAACTCGTGGGGAACATCTTGGATTTCTTTGTCAAATATTGACTTACCATAAAGGAAATATAATATTTCGTGTGCACATTACCGATAATATTTCTTATAAATGAAAGTATCTAAGATGTATTTATTAATATACATAATGCATCCTCTAATTTTATTTCCTTTTAGCTCCAACAGTAACGGATAAATGGATTACGAAATGACGCTTCTTTTGCTTTTGTAAGATATACTAAATTTATATTATCAATTTTACAGACCATTACTTCTCAAATAAAACAACTCAAAAACGATCATATTTTACATCATCATTCTCTGGCAATACCTGATTGAAAGCCTCCGCGAGTATTTTCAAAATAAAACATAAGATAATTCTTCTGCGATGAAAGTAGATTAGGGTACACTGCACGACTTGTCGAGCATATCTAGAAAAATAAATTCAGGCAAGCATCTTTCTTCGGAAACTGTAATATACTTTTCTTTCAGTTCTATAATTATATTGAAATCTTAACTATAGACACCTTTTTGGTTTTCTACTTTGCCTCCGCTCCCTCTTCGTTTCTTCCATCTTGTCTAACCTCTTTTGAGTTTTAATTCACTATGCAACAACAGTGATATCCCTATATGCATCTGGGAGCTGAATGGCTTCCTAGGTCCCAACACCGGCCAATATGAGCTGAATTTTAATTTAAGGTAATGAATGAGCAAATTTTAATAAAGAAATTCCTCAATTTGAACGGAATACCAGCAGCCAGATTTACAAAATTTATTGTGGAAAAAAAATCTTTTTGAGTTCGTTAGATGGGAAATAATTTTTATGAGGAAACATCTGCCTAGTAATATAAGATTATTGCCATTTATAAAGGATAGCATGGCTTTATTGGCTTTCGGTTCATGAAGTATCGATTTTTTTTTTTCAAGATTAATCTGTAATAAAGATCACTTGGAGTGAAGAAAACATGTACTTTACTCCTCCCTTGTTTTATACCTATGGAAATCTTAAACTATTTAGTAATGAGGGTTGTAAACAAATCCGTGAATGCATTCCATAAGAAAAGTTAATTCAGCACATATATAATTTCTCTTCCTCTTGTTTTGTTAAAGTTTTTATAGTTTATATAGGAAATATGTATTCAAATGTTGTTACTGTTCTTGAACCATTTTATTTTTCCTTGTTTCCTCTCCTCGCTGGGCTACTTTCTCTGTTGGGGCCCCTGGGCTTATAGCATTCTGCTTTTCCAACTAGGGTTGTAGCTTAGCAAATAATAATAATAATAATAATAATAATAATAATAATAATAATAATAATAATAATAATAATAATAATAAAGAGGAATCAGTGACCTCAACGGACACAGTTTAATAACTTTCAACGAAAAACAAATTATCGTCGAGGCAATTTTATCGACTACTTAAAAACCCATTAATTACTCTGCCAGCGATCACCACAGCCATAATAACGCAGCCTCCGCGTAGACATCCTTAATGAGCGGGAAGGAACTGGTCCTTTTGCCGCTGATCCTACCGAAGGTAATTAGAGGAAGGGGCGGAAGTTTCTGCACAAAGGATCTGCTTCGAGATTATTGGCGTGAATTACCTCTTTACCTGGGCGCTAAGGAGCATCTCTGTTCTGGAACCCATTGAATAGACAATTTAAGGATTAAAGTGGGTTATTGTAATCACAAGGAGTACAGTAATTCCCGGACACAATAGCGAGACATTTGGTAAATCCAGAGTCATGACGTAATGAGACTGTTATTGCTAAGTCTTGGAGCTTGAAGCAAGATTCCTCAAGCTATTAAAGGAAGTGAGATTATTACCATCTTGTTCTCTATAGTCAGTGCTTTTCATTTCTGTTTATAAAAAATGAGATTAAAAATGAAATATTCTGCTTCTCTGTTATTTACTCATATTCGACTTATCCTTCTTACTAAATATTGAACGTTTATATATATCCGTCACGTTAACACTCATATAGACATTATAAGAAACAGCTCTCAAAAGATATTGGGTGTATTTGGCTAATTTTTCTTGTAGAAATTTTATGATTAAACACAACGCGAAAACTTTTTTTGACGTGCAAATCTGAATTTACACTAATAAATTTTTCTACCGTATCAATACATTAAACTTCCGCTATATCAACGAATTTCAAATTGGTCTAGCTTGTTCAGGAAGGATAAGTTCCAAGATAATTGTATCTAAGGATATTATGTCAAAATAAATTCCAGACTGGTTTACTTTTTTTTTTTTTTTTTTTTTTTTTTTTTTTTTTTTTTTTTACTGTGAAATAGGGCGAATATATACGTGCATTTGTGTTGGAATAGATTGGCGTTTACTATGAAGCTTAAAAGAAGAGGATGGTTATAAATGGGCTTTACCATTTATGAATGACATATTCATTCTCAAAGGAGCATATAAACAGCAGTAAACATGGATATTACCTGGATTAATTGCGGCACTTGTGTTAGCGGCTAGATTACCCGTTAAAATCTCATTAGTGTCTGCATCGTACCCTTAATTAAAGAATCTATTTCTCAGTTAATTTTTATATAGTTTTACTGGAATCAAAAACACCAAGACAGATTTGATATTTAATACTCTGTATTTACAGTGGCCCTAGCCTCATGTCGGCTTACACTCTAAACACGCATAAACTTGTAAAAAGTACGAGTGCAAATATGTACATTACATACATCCAATTTGAAACCAAAGTGAATAAATAATGATGTTTTATACCTGTATTAATCGTTGCCATAGCATCAGAATGCGTTCCATATTTAGGGCAAGACGTATGAATACCAAAACGCCCAAAATCTTTAGGAGATCAATGCCTAATGAAATATTATCGAAGAATATTTGTCGAAGCAAATTCGACTTTTGGATAACAAATAGGTATGAATTGTTAGGAAATTGCTTTTAAACTGTTTTTGCTTTATTTACTTGTTCTATCAACTTCAGTATTTAACTACGTACTCGTAACTTTTTTTATCTTTTCCGTATTTTCATGTTATTTCGATTTGAGATGTGGCATGCTGTCCACCAGCTGTACAAGATTCTCAGTAGGTACCCTGTCCCATTCTTCCAAGAGTGACTGACCTAGTCTTTTTAGGGTGGATGGCTGGTTGCCCCTTTGTCTAATTGCACGGCTCCGTTGATTCCATAAATGGTCTATGGGGTTAAGATCTGGGACAAGATCTGGGGTTTGTGCAGGTGGCACTAGGACGTCCTTCAAGGTAAGTGATCACCCCACATGCTATATGGGAAAGGGCAAGAACCACACTGTATAGGTCCTGGACTCCTGGGCATGGGCATTGTCGTCTTGGTACCGGAAACTATTGTTAAACAAACCACGCGTCCATTGAAGAATGTTCCGAGCCCAAAACTCAGTACACGTCACCAGTCACGTTTCGATCCAGAATGACAGCCCAACTCTTAGCAGTTAGCATCTACACAAATGGCAACCACCTCCACCTTCTCAAGCGTGTACAAACACGTCTCCCCTCTCCGAGACGTTCTTCAGCATTCAGTCGGTCTGTATATATGCCTATTGCCATCTACCGGAAACAGCAGAAATCGGGACTCATCTTCAAAAAACCACATGCTACCAGTATTGTACAATCAGATTCAAGTGTCGATGAGCCCAAGCCTCATATCACATCTACGGGCTCTGTAAGCAATCTCTACCAATCTGTGATGTGATTCGCTGTACTGGTACTGGCGTGGATGTTTCTGGCCTCAATTTGTTATAGGATTTGCAGTGACCGTGACGTGCCGGTCCACCGAAAACCTGGTCTTCTTCTCTGTGCTGACACATGGGTACCCAGTAGACTTCACGGGATCCACTTTAACTGTCTCGCGGTTTCTCTTAAGGATCGACTGACTGTCTCCCATTGCTACCCTTACATGTCCAGCAATATCAGCTTGAGTCAAGCCAGTAGCAGACAAGGTAAGAATGATATGACGTCACTTATACCAGTCGGTTGTGTCATGTCACGGTCTTAATTTGAGCAGTAACAGAATCAAATCCAGGTATTAATGAACGATTTCGTAGCAGTCATCAGCAGTTGTCTGGGAAAACATCTCAACGATAGCGAACTCCTCACAAACATTGTATTCAACTGCTGAGCTATTCACATTAATCTTTGTTGTAATAATTTTTAAAAATCAACAAATTAGAAGATTTGTGTGTGACAACCATTTTGGCGAATTGTGTATGGCTCATTTGGAAGTACATATTTTCTCAAATGTTTTCATTCATATGAGCTTATTTAAGACATTTTGTTAAATGAATGAGTCGCATAAATCTTACTTGGAAAATCTTGAATATTGAACAATTGCTAAATCAATCAATCTCTCTCTCTCTCTCTCTCTCTCTCTCTCTCTCTCTCTCTCTCTCTCTCTCTCTCTCTCTAACTCCTTGTAATGTCAAAACTGGGATTCCTTAGTATAAATCTAAATCACGATTAAACCTGTAATAGAAAATACTTTCGATCTCTCTAAAGACGACTATGAAGTAAAATTTCTTGGGTTTATGCAAAAGACAAAATCAACCTTATTTCTTTATACTCTCTCGTCTTTTTGTTTGCTCTTACAGTAGATATGAGACAAAAAATAGAAATTCGTAAAAATGTTCAATTTCTAATTCTTGCGACTTTCAATTCCAGTTAACTATAAATCCAGGTAAAAGATAGAGTACCAAATTGTTTAGGTAAATTAATATAGATGATAAAATAGGCCAACAGTAATGCATATTTAGATCAGGGCTACTTGATCGTTTTTATGAGGAATGAGACTTCTAACTTATATCTATTTCGTAGTGTACTCAGTTAAAATGTAATGCTCTATCTAAACTGTTTTATCCTATAGGTCATTATGAATAAATACTGAGAACATTATGACGCTATGTGGTGGCTGATTAAGCCGTCCTACACCTTAGGTGTTGAAGTAGATGTGGCCTTTGGGCTCTGCCCAATTATCACAAATGCTGCTGAAGAGGATAACAGTAGCATAAAAGTTCTAATGGGAACTTTTGGACTCTTCTAACTACTATAACACGGATGTTAGTGAAGCGTAAAGGCCTGGGTCTGGTCATCACGTCGTAATGCGTAAAGTTTGGAAATCAATAAAATACCATGACAACGCTGAATGTCTGCTCTGAAAATATTTTGATTCTATCTCTTTTAGTCCTCTTTCTTAGCTTCAAGGTAGCTGACTTAAATGGCAATAATACAATTAAATCCATCTGAGAAATAAAGCATAGATTTAGAGATTATAAGATGATTCTGGTTTCGTAGTAATTAAACTCAATAATGACCATGAAGGATACTTTTTTTACGTATTGATAACATGCAGTTAAAATTCTAGATTAAAAGAAAGAGAACTTATGGTTTTAGAGAAAAATATTTTACAGAAAATACTTATTTTATCGAAGAAGGATATCAAAGGCGACCAAGAAATTCTGTAGAGAATATCATCAAGGAAGAAATTTAAATGATGTTCTGTATATAACTGTTAAAAGAACTTTTAGATCCATTTGCAAATTTTCAATTTGTCAAGAGAGCGCTTGGTGCAAGGTACATAATTTACACCAAACGATATGTCATATTATATATAATTTATGGCTAATAATCCATAGAAAATTGATCGATTATGTCCTTAATTTCGTTAATAGTTTGAAGCTTTGTGGTGAAATTGCTTTACTAACGATTGGCCATTACAAGATAATGGCAAAGAAGGCCATATATTACGCTAAGATTATTATATATATATATATATATATATATATATAGAATATCTAATTACAAAGGGTTAAGTAAGAGATGCTACGTAAATCTTGGATATTGAAGAACACCTGATTTTTAGGTGTTCTTCCTCTTTTATTTTTCAGCCATATTAGACCACTGTATATCGGGATCGGCTGCTCGAGTCAACTTTCTCCATCTATTTCTATTCATCATATCTTCTTATCCCCATCTGTTTCGCTGACGCCCCACACTCCTCCCATCACTGGCATGTCCTTATATCTCTTAATTTGTTCCACCTTCTCCCTTCTTATTACATGGCCATAGTATCTCAAACGAGCTTCCCTAGCCTTATTCTTCTCCTAACATATGCCATACATTCTTTTTATATATTGATTCTACCGCCTTTTCAGTAGTGATATTACAGTAATCCATTTTACCATGTTCATCTTGGTTATTTCCAACTCTCCTCCCTCTTTCCTCTTAAGGGTCTAAGTTTCTTCCCCATATAATAATACAGGTCTGATGACTGTCATATAGATCATCATTTTGAGTCTTAATAGCATTTTCTTGTCTAAAAGCAATCCTGTTCCTTCTCTCTATTTTGCCATGCTTCTTTCATTCTCTGCCTCACCCATTTCAGTGCCTCCCACTGTTATTATTGATCCCAAGTAAACTCATAATTCTATTTTAGTATTGTACCATCTTCCACTTGAGTATTTGCCTCACGTCCTTCACTAGTATATACTGATTATTAGCTCTGTATATTCGGTGAATGAGCAGGGATTTTTGCTAAAACTCTGTCAACTTTAAACTTGCCCCTACCTAAAGTCCATTTTCAAAATATCAAAGTTTTCTTAACCAATCAAATTGTAATTCAGAAGTAACTGCATGTTCTTTCATGATTACATGCTTCATCTTTCGTCTCCTAAGTCTCATGATACAGGAATAATTAAGTAGTGAAGAAATTACTAGATATCACAAGTGTCTTTGAATGAGTCTAATTGTTCTCGAAAATTTAATATTTTATTATCAACTCATCAAATTATTAGCGACAGTTTATTAATTTGTATGTGTACTCAATTTCATTTCAAGGATGGATTTTTTTTTTTTTCTCGCGGATGTTACTCTGATTCTTTATTAGTTGCGCAATCTACTTTTATTCTGCATGAAACCACTTCTCTGTTCTTAATTAGATTATGATAATATACCGCTGCAATTATTATACTTTAAAATACTGCAGAGAGAGAGAGAGAGAGAGAGAGAGAGAGAGAGAGAGAGAGAGAGAGAGAGAGAGAGAGAGAGAGGAATCCTCGCTTACTGAATTTCTTTTTACCACTTCATCATGAATAGTATGAAGAATTCTAATGTAAACTATATCCAGTTTTAGGAATCCTATCTTCAGAGAAAGAAAGAATGCAAAATTAAAATAAATAATTCTAAGAGAACCAACGTAGGCGGTGCGTTGACACTCGACTATTTCTAAATCTAAAACATTCGTTTCACAGGGAAAATAAAACAGGAAAATTGCACGAGCAGACGAAATCGTGTCTTGAGGAGAAGGTCCAAGAGTAGACAAGGAGGTCAGACTGTGCCAAGGAATAAAAGTCGCTCCTGCATCAAACGTAAGGAAAGAGTTGCGAGGCGTCTGAGGACGGAGAATAGGACGGGGGGGAGGGGGTCATAAAGCCCTCCTTCTAAAGGGGTCAAAATAACGAGAATGTCGTGGAGATGATGAATGAGGAGGTGCGAGAAGAACTTTTGCATTTAACATGGTAAGAAGTGAAATGAATATTTTTCTTCTCGAATTTTGGATATCAATGGAAGGAAGATGTTCTAAACAATATATGATTACTCTTTAGTTGCCAATAATTTTCATGAAAGGAGATTAAAGTGTTACATAATTTACTTTGAAAGTATTAAGTTTTACTTGACGTATATGTGGTATCAAATTAACCGTTAATTCGTTCTTACGTTAACGTTTACTTATCAAAAGTATATTTTTCATGACTGCAAAAAAGAATAGCAAGGAGGTTAGATTATACCACAAATGACATTGATCATAACACAACTTAACAAAATTTCTCGTAGAAGAAAGGAAATAGAGATAATTATTAGAAAGTGACACTAACTTTATGTGATGTGATCCATTAAAGGTTTTAAGGTCACTTGTGAATGTCAGAGGCAACTGAAAGGGCAATTCCCTAGATATTGACCATATACAGTATACATTTAAAATATATATATATATATATATATATATATATATATATATATATATATATATATATATATATATATATATATATATGTATATATATGCATATATGTATATATATATGTGTGTGTGATCAGCGCCCAAGCCTCTCTCCACCCTAGCTAGGACCAGGGAGAAGCGGGCAATGGTTGCTGATAACTCAGCAGGTGGATCTATAGGCTCGCCACCCTAGCTCACAAGGATGGTGAGGTTGCAGACCCTACAAGAAGCTATAGAGCTTGTGCGTATCTCGAACCCCTAGCCAACAGATTGCCAGACGCTCCAGTAGGGCATCGGAACCCCCTATTCTACAGTACTGGTCACTATGAGATATGTCACTTACATATCGCTGTGTTTGTTTTTGTTTTTCTCCTACGCAAGTCTTAGGAGTAAGAAGTGGGTCGAGCAAAAAGCCTAATGAATTACCTTCTGGCAGAGAGAATTATTCAGGCGCTCGCCTCATTTCCACAAGAGCGTCTTTGAGGGGAATAAGCATATATGCATGAACATGATAACAGCATTTCGTAAGTTTCTTTGCTTCTTATTTATACATTAAGTAATGGCGATATGAATCAAGGGAATTATGCAGAATAGCTCAGATATTACGGTCTGAGTGAAATTCCAACTACCCGCTAATGTCATTTCGTGTCGTGATTCATATTTGGGGAACTCTGATGGAAAAAGTCCCCAATACTCATTTTTATTTGCCTCTTTTCTTATGTATCTATATATATATATATATATATATATATATATATATATATATATATATATATATATATATATACACACATATAAATAAATATATATATATACACACATATAAATATATATATACACATATATACATAAATTCATATATATATATATATATATATATATATATATATATATATATATATATATATATATATATATATATATATGTATGTATGTATGCATATGCATATATATATATATATATATATATATATATATATATATATATATATATATATATGTATACATACATACATACATGAATATATATATATATATATATATATATATATACATATATAAAGTATATGTATATATATATATATACACACACACACACACACACACACACACACACACATATATATATATATATATATATATATATATATATATATATATATATATATATATATATATATATAATCCAGCCGCACACAGACATATAAAAACACGGATATATATATATATATATATATATATATATATATATATATATATATATATATATATATATAATCCAGCCGCACACAGACATATACAAACACAGATATATATATATATATATATATATATATATATATATATATATATATATATGTGTGTGTGTGTGTGTGTGTGTGTGTGTGTGTGTGTATGAGTGTGTGTGTATAAGAACACACAAATGGGCATCCTGGTTTGTTTGATAGTATTTTCGCCTACCAAGAGAGGGGACGGAATTTCAGTTTGGTGAATGGACATTGTTTGTTGAAACCAATCGTGTCTTTGTAAACCTAGTTAGTGAACAAGCTACCTGTTAACTAGCCTACTATGAGTTTTAAAAGGGGTCAATAGGTATTGGGGCTATAAATCTCATTTAAACTCTAAATTCACATTTTTTTCATAGGTATAGAGTCCATTGTAATATGAAAGTAATTTGCATAATTACGCGTGATAAGTGATCCTACCCCATCCTAGATTCGAAACCATTCATTTACCGGCTACTTTATTACCAACAATAGACTTAGTGCAGGTATTGGGGTTCTGTTGCCTAAGTAATAAGTCCATAGTCTAATGTTACCCCTTGACTAATCCATAAAAGCCCTTGAGTTCGAATCCCAGTCAATGTAGGTGTACTCATGTTTTTTATAATCTTCGGGAAAACTGCTATATGAGACCGGAAAGAGAAAAATAACATCAAAATTCTTTTTATTTTATTAAGATTTGAAGAGTTGAAGAAATAAGTCAGACTTTCTTTTGAAGTTTCAAAACGTAATCTTCCTCCTCACAAA
>NC_090751.1:38288550-38298550 GCF_036898095.1 Palaemon carinicauda
TTATCAGATTTATATGGGAAAAAAAGCTATGCTTCTCTCATTTCGATCTTTCTCATTGAAGAGAATTGGTAGATATACAAATGAATGAATAAAAGATGAATGGATAATAGATAGACAGATAAGTAAGTAGATAGGTAGAGAGATACGAACTACATGAATAAATTGGTTAATTAAACATAAATCACATTAGCTTAACAATTATTTCCCATGCTATCTTGAGCACTGAAGGTGTTATGAATCTAAACATATTGTATCAACGATCAAGTTAAGGTACACCATAAGAAACATAAAAGAAAATACGCAACAGAATTTCGGTCTGACGGGAATTCTGACCAGATAAATCGAAAGGTCTTGATAAACATTATTATTTCAAAGGATCTGTTCGGTGCGAACAAGCTCGGCGGTATAATGTAAAATAAAATATTTTTTTGAATGATAAATGCAGCTTTCAGGATTTATTATAATTAAAAATACTGTCAAAGGTTTGTGAATAATATTTGCTTTCGTTTATCAATAAAATCTTTCTATCAACGAAGTAGTTATTGATGAGTAGTTCCAAAGTCATGAAGTTTAATGCATGCAGAAACGTATATAAAAATGTCAAGGTATTGTTTAGATTCATCCTTATTATATCAGATTATTTTTATAGCTTGTAATGATTTTTATAAAGTCTTGAAAGTAAATTCCAGAGCCATTAGTAAAAAATAAAATTAACAACTATTAAAATCTAATAACAATAGCAATGTGTTTTGCAGTACTTCCTTCGGGTTCTGATTTTTATCACATATCTTTTTCAATATATATCTCTCACGGTATTATTCTCTTAAACTGGTTAACTACTTATGAAAAAAGGTGTGCAACAACAATCATTTCATAATCATGTTCTTTAGAAATTGTTAAAAACATTCTTAAGTGCGTGTCTGTAATTTTATTTATCAGAAAACCATACACATATACTTTCTGAACAATGGGAAATCTACTTTATCTAGCAAAAGAATAGAAAACAATTGTTTATAAAAGCTTCTTAAAAATCTCACAAGCACCTTACCGAGGTAAAAATAACACTTTATCAGCTGTCGATCCAACTTTCTGTTCTGTCTGTCTGTTAAAACTGATAAATCGAATACCTCTTTACATATATTCGTTAAAAAAAATTCCACTAATTAATGAAAACTTGAAATTTTTCAAGTGGCGTATGAATAATTAGCATGGTGTTTACCCCGTTCAGAATCTTAGTCAAATATGATGTTGACATTTGAATGAGCGTCTAAGCTTCTTGACTATTTGAATAAAACATAACAACTCAAGTTACAATTGTCTCTGTTAAACAAAATAATTCTAGGACATGAAACATGAGTTTCAGGTTCATAATATTTGTATTCCAGACATAATACTTGAAAAACAAAACACCCACACACGTTGAAAAAACACTAACACATTTCTACCCTTTTCGTACATCTGAACTTCTTAATTACAGTACATAAACAAAACAAAAACATATAAATAGCCCACACACACAGCTAAAAGTTAAATACGACCAAGTCATTCAAATCTCATTTTCTTTGTGATGAAACTGCTCTTGGAGACACAAATTAACATGCGTAAGTAACACGCCAGGAAGCTGGTAATTTTTCTTTTTCGGTAATTTACCACTAAAAAGATTATATTAGCTTGGTTTATTGTTTACATATATACTTTTGACCATTTAAAATTCATTCTCACGTATGGTATTTCATAAGAAATGTTACTTCCTATCGTTGACAATAATCATTTCAATATGAGCTGTTGGCTCTAATTTTCCATACTTTTATGTGAGATGTCAACTATTTGACTTCATACCATAAGGGTGTATTCTTACTACTTTAAAGTTTGGAAGTGAAAATATGTTCATGTTTTGGGCATGAAAAAAAAAAATTCAGATAGTTATTTAACTATATGAAATACAATTAGTAAATGGTATGAAAAATAGTAATTTTCTTGGCCTGACATCGCGCCTATACTAAATGAAGCTATATGTCATTCCAGCGATTTTCCTATGTTTAAGTTGGAAACAGGATATGTAATACTTTATTAACCGCATCTAGACTCGCCATACTTCCAGCTACTTAATCAAGGACCCTAAAATCTAAACTCAACGAAAAATCGTAATGTACAGCTAGGTCTTCATAAATATCTCTGAGTAAATACGAAAAATGCTTGTACGATAAAAGAAAAGGTGCTTTATTGAATAGGCGAAGAAAGGTAGGTGGCAGGATATACTGTATTTCATAGAATGGAAAGAGATTTGAAGCCATTGCTGGGATATGTGATTAAATTGTTGAGCCAATTACCCTATATAGACGTGAAGTGTGGTTGTTCAGGGAAAATAAGAGAGGGCAGGTTAAAGCTGTAGAAATAATGGGTAGTATTAATTATTTTTATTACGGGCGTGGTTTATCTATGATTCTGTGGATGAAAGTGGCAGTGTCGTTTTTTAGCCATCCATATACAGTACATGTATATATAGATATATACATACATACATATATATATATATATATATATATATATATATATATATATATATATATATATATATATATGTATATATATATATATATATATATATATATATATATATATATATTTATATATATATATATAAGTATATATATATATATATATATATATATATATATATATATATATATATATATATATATATATATATATATATATATACTGTATATATATGTGTATATATATGTGCAAATGTATTTCATAAAAGATATGTATTGTTTACCAGGGTTTATATATATATATATATATATATATATATATATATATATATATATATATATATAAAATATATATATATATATATATATATATATATATATATATATATATGTGTGTGTATCTATATATATATATATATATATATATATATATATAAATATATATATATATATATATGTATATATTTATATGTATCTATCTATCTATCTATATATATATATATATATATATATATATATATATATATATGTGTGTGTGTGTGTGTGTGTGTGTGTGTGTTGTGTGTGTGTATTTATGTATATGTGCGAATGTATTTCATAAGAGATATGCATTGTGTACCAGGGTGTATTGGATAAGAAACACTGCTTTGTAATAATAATAAAAAAAAGGGGTTCATAGATGAAAATGGACAAGGTCTTGAGCTCGCTTGACCAATTTTAGGGAATGAAGGTATGTTCGAGATAGAGGTGATTGGCAAACTGTTGATGAACTGTTCATGCTGAACATGGAGGGGTTTACCATTAGCGGCTGTCTTGATTTTATTTTGAACCCCTTGATCAACGATAAAAAAAGACTATTTTGCTGAGAAAAAAAAAAAGAATATTTTCAACGAGCTTCTTTTTCAATATATTTACTCAAATCTCGAATCATTCAGTAAAACTTTTTCGATCATAAACTTCTGCACATCGTCGGGAATTAAAGAAAAAAACTGTTTCCTTACCGTATTTCTTTACTTTGTGCTACAACAAACTTTTTATATTTACTTACTCTATCGGCAGTAAAATATGCTATCCTTTCAGTTCTGCAAATGCAGTTTGATAAGATTCTCCAAATAAGTGATAAAAGAATCAACATTGTAAAATTTGTCAAATAATGATTACAGTTATTTTGAGAAATTTTGTGAGCATTAAAAGGCGAATACTATTATTTAATATAAAGGAGCATTTGCAGAAATATGAAATGTAATAAAAATATGATGGAGAATCCGCTTCCTACATAAGAAGAATATAAGAAATTTTTCAAAGTCAACACCTCGCTTTTAACCAGAAATTGTCGTCGGTTCTGTAAGAGTAAAAAGAAATGCATTCATTTTGTTAAGCCTGATTTTCATTTCAAAGCTACGAAATACTTCTTTCAAATGCTAGAGAAAAATAAGACTTTAAATGGTCTGCATGCACAAGTACATACATACGCGTTGCATGAAAGTAATAAATGTGTACATGGTCTCTTACGATTGAGAAAATTCACTCTAAGGATGGATCTTCCCAATTACATATGTGACGATGAATCTCTAAATATCATAAGAACGTCTCCATTATTAAAAGGAATATCCTTATATAAGTGAATTAGAATCATTATGTTGTAGAACGTCATTCATACAAAAGAAAAAAAAAACGTAACAGTTAATTTCTACATTAACTTTCATTGAATTTCGAAATTGGAAATCCATGATAGGTAATTGGTGCCATACTCTTAACGCGTATTAAAACTCCTCTTATCAAAGGTAGTTATTTCCAAGAGCTAAATGGAACAGAGTAAAGTACTAACATTTACAAACATTGTAATCTCTCTCTCTCTCTCTCTCTCTCTCTCTCTCTCTCTCTCTCTCTCTCTCTCTCTCTCTAAAAGTGTGCCGGTGATATGATAATGCCATGTTGCATTATTCGGGCCTGATTATTCTTTTCCTCTTGGTGTAATGCAGTGGCAGTCTTTTGTGTTTAACGTCAGGACGAACTTTCCGAATAATTACGATGTTCATCCAGAGAGAGAGGAGAGAGAGAGAGAGAGAGAGAGGAGAGAGAGAGAGAGAGAGAGAGAGATGAGCGATTAGAAAGGTAGAATACGGAAGGGAAATAAAGATGAATTACTTCGAACTCTACTTATGGATAACATTTACCTTTTCATTCATTCCCAAAAGGAGTGATTAAGGTGATTTTCTATTGCTCTAGTTTTTGGTTATTTTGAAGAATCATCTTACAATTAGCTATTCATGATGTTGTAAACATTAATCGTTAGATACAAATTGCGTGTAAACTAAAAGGAATAATTAACATTAATACAAAGAAATAAACTGAAATCATCCTTGCCATTTGTTAGAATAGGAAATTAAAGGGAAAATATCCTTTAATTACACCAGATTCTCTTGAAAATATAGGAGCTTTGATAAATAACACCTCTAATTAGAATATTCCTGTAAATCAATTAGGCGAAGTATGAAAAGTATGAAATGCTTTCTGTTGCGAGACTATTAAACTGTCTAATGAATGTTTCTTAAATGAAAGAAACATTCAATTACTAACACATATATCTCTATAACCAAAGAAAATTGAGGTTTATTTGTGATGAATTCTAGGAAAATAATCATTCATATCTGAGCCCTCTTCTACAAAACCTCACCAGTCATCAAACTCTTTCAAGTTTTAGGTTAAGACAAAGATCTCTCTCTCTCTCTCTCTCTCTCTCTCTCTCTCTCTCTCTCTCTCTCTCTCCTCTCTCTCTCTCTCTCTCTCTCTCTCTTTTATCTATCATATACGAAAAACCTACAATGCATAAATTTTAATCATAGAAAAACTAATCAAGATACCTTTCCTAGTAATCAAACACGTACGCAAATAATCACGTGATATATCTATGAACACGAAGGCCTGAATTCAAATATTCCCAAAGACGATGAAATTCTTCTGTGTTAATCGGGAATAAAGGAGGAGTAATTAAGATGTAGAAGAAATGTAAGTCAATCGTTGACAAGGGCAAAAAAGGGGGATACTTTGATTACAGAAATCTGTAATATTCTGATGTTTTGAGTCACTTCTCAAACACCAAGTAAGGAAGTTAGCATTAAAACTGTAGGATAACTTCAAACGATTTATAATTTGACATCATCTTCTTATAGTAAATGAGCCCCGTGATATTCTATAGTCTTAAGAGCTTTAATAAAAACAGGCAGCCATTAATTATGCTATTAATACCAGGCCCTGAATCCTAAAACCTGACATATATCTCAACAAACAGACTTCTGGGCCTCGTAAGATGATTAGGACCTCCATCAAGACAAAAGCTTTCTCATCAACCAGCAACAAAGACTGTCCTTCTAGATGTACACTTAAGTCATCAACATCAGCCTACTCCTTTGTTCTGCTGCTATGTTTAAACTCCTTTATGAGAGGACAAGAACCCGGATCACAAAAGCGAGGGTCTTCCAGTATCTGCTAATGTCCTTTCCTTGTTTGCAGGGCTCCTTCAGAGGACAAAAAATCTTATTATGAAAAAAAGAGTGGAAGCGGCCATCCGCTTCTTATCTCTCAGGACATCCCAACGGAACTAGAAAGAGTTAAAATCCTTTCGTCGTGAGAGTCGAGGGAAGTGCAAAAGTGAATTATCTTTAGCCGAGTGAAGAAGAAGAAATTATGGGGCGAAGATTGGTTTGTGATACACGACTCACGTTTCCTTGAAGCTGATTCTTTTATCGGATGGCGTTTCATCTTGTTTACTAATCGTATCTTCATTTCTTGACGTTAGGCCAGTTAGGATCATAGCTGAGTCAGCGTGCAATGTGAGGGGACATTTTTATTTAGTTTTTGTTTTTGGTTTTCATTGATTACATCATTTTAATGAATTTTAGCCACGGAATCTCTCATCTGATTTCATTGTCTGAAGGCTATATTGAAAAATTGAGTGCAAAAAGGCGGAAAATTAATGGGATTTTTATTTCTGAAAATAATTCAGCTCCAATACGCTATTTTTTTACACACTATATCGATGAATTTATTTTATATCTAACTATCATAACTGTCTTGTGAAAGGATAAGGTAATGGCAATCGAAATCTTTAGCAGATATTTTGAATTTCCATTCACATAAGCCATATTCAGTATTACTTGAGTTACAAGTGAGAATAATTCAGACTGAGATGTGTTACATGATAATAGCATAAGGAAATGTTTTGTGAACCTCTTACAATAGTTGTGAAATGATATAATTTAGGAGAAATGGTAAAACTCTAAATCATTTAGCAGCATTTCTAACGATTTTGCTATGGTGTAAATATGAGAATATAAAAAGTGTGAAATAATGTATATGCAGTTATTATTCAGAAAAAAAACTTGAACTCCAGAGTTTAGGTAGAAAATTTAATGATAGAAAATTAAGACCATTAATCATTTCAACAATTCTCAAGTCTTTTGTATCGAGGAATGGAGCAAGAGTTAACAAAAGGTTAATTCTGCGAGTGATTGGTAACCATTCTGGAAGATGGCTTAAGTCAATGACAGGCAATCTCAAGTACACATACACCCCCTTCTCTCTCTCTCTCTCTCTCTCTCTCTCTCTCTCTCTCTCTCTCTCTCTCTCTCTCTCTCTCTCTCTCTCTCTCTCTCTCTCTCTCTTCCGTAATCGCTCTTAAAATTTTTTTTTTTCAAAGCATATCCGTGCCTAAGTATAAAACTGTTTCTTTGCTTCAGTATACTTCAACTATACAAATGCTCGAAGCTGCCTAAACGTTCAGGGGAATGCATTGAGACTTACAAACGAATGATTGATTGATTGATTTTAAGTTCTCTGGCATCCTGACAACGAAGGTCGCTTAAAAACGATCAGTTAACTTAGCCTGCGCGCAGGAGATATTAACACATTAGAACAGCTGGTTATTCCTCCTAAATCAGTGGTTCCCATTCTATCTTACCTGACGCCCCCTTTTTGCTTCCAGTAGACTCGTACGCCCCCAACTCCTCTTTTTTTTATATGAAATGATTCTTACATTTATTTCTTAGCATTGTACAGGAAAACAGATTTCTGTTTGTATTACATTTTAATAATGAAACCCACTCAAACAAATAATAGTACATTACAGTAACTAAAAACGAAACATTTGGTTCAAAGTGGGCGAAAGAAAAGTTTGAACATTAGAAAATTGGCAAAATTGAGTTGCAATTTTAAGAATAGATAATTTGAAAACATGGCATATAATATTTGGAAATACTTATGAGACGAAGGCACAATTACTGATCAAATTTTTTGAGATGGATGCTGCTGTTCTTTTAATGATTTTATTATTCTATTAAACAAGTAATTTCAAGCAGATGACTTCACGCCCCCATTGTATCGTCCTCACGCCCCCCCCCCTAGTGGGGCGCGCCCCCCAGTTTGGGAACCACTGTCCTAAATAGAGAGCTAGAGAAGGCCTGGCAACTCCCGAATAATAATTCTTATCGGCGCAGGGATGCATACAGAGGAAAATAGAAATAATCATGATATGGGAGGACCTAGAAATTAATAACAAAAGAGGGTGACTTAAGAATATACTGTACATATCATTAACTTGATGTCATTATTGATGCTGTTTAATATCCCAGCTCATTGCTGAAAGATGAACATATAGCAGGTATAGGATATTATAAGTTTAGGTGTTTGGTAGGAAATTTTCGAATCCATCTAAACTTTTTTCTAAACTTTTTTTTCTAAAAGTCCTTCAGGTGATCATAATTCAACAATGAAGGGAGATCTGAAACTTAACAGCTAATCTTACTGACTAGATTCATCTTTACCGGGCTAATGTTTAATGAACTCATAATAGCACAGGCTCTCATGACAAATACTGTCATAATTAATACATAGAATATGTATATATATATATATATATATATATATATATATATATATATATATATATATATATATATGTATGTATATATATAGATTTATATATATGTATATATATATATATATATATATATATATATATATATATATATATATATATATATATCCAGTCTATCAATCAATACTAAGTCTTCAGCTGGAAGATATTTATATGATGAATAATAGGGTCATAAGAGAGAGAGAGAGAGAGAGAGAGAGAGAGAGAGAGAGAGAGAGAGAGAGAGAGAGAGAGAGAATATGTGGTAACTATGGCTCTGGGGGATTATCGACTTGACTCAACCGCCAATCAGAGACCGAGTTTAAGATTAACTACTATTTCGAAAACCGTAATAAAACCATCTTATCGTATACTTTTGCTACTTAACTCAATGAAAAAGATCAGAGCATGATTGAAACGGTTGATTGTCTAAGTACTGTGTTATTAAACGGATTCACTTGAGCCAAGAATTTTTTTTCTGTTGACATTAAAACGATAAAAAAAATGGAATTGAAACTGATTTTTTGATACTATGGTTATCGAGAATTAATTCCTACTTTTAATAAAGGAATGGGATCGAATGTATTTTTGAAAGGAAGTGATATATTAACGTCCCTCGTGTAGTTTTGTTCCCCTGTTAACTACCTTGCATATGAATGAATCATTTACACTATTTACACTATCCATACTAATAATATTAAAAGAATCATCACATTCACCATATGAATGGAGTATAGTAAAATCGCTGATGGAGTTACCAAGTTTGATCATATAACGAAAACACAGAAAGCATCTTATAACATCCAGAGGTCAAATGTTGCTTTGAGAAAGATGATCATATAAGACCTCTCAATGTTAATAAACCCATATCATATATGATTTCCTGGTACTTCTATATGATCCCAGTTCGTAATCTTTCTCAATCCATTTCTTTTCCCCTCTGAATCCCCATCTTTATCCAAGCCTAAAATCCCAAGTATGCCTTCTTACTGAGGGATGATCCTGCCATCAGGAAATTAACATCACATCTCGCCTGGAGATAAAACCCCAAAGGCGGTAGCCAGATCAAGAGATAGTGCTTTTTTTTCAACTTTATTCGTAAAAAAGGGATTATTGATTGAGGGGATATAGAATTAACATTGCCCATGTGAGATAATACAGTTTCTTGAAAGATTACCTTTGATATATGTAGATAAAAATAGTAATCAGTGTAATTAATTAATATTAAGTTCTATTCGTAATAAGCTTATGACGAGCCAAGCTACAAAATTAATTGGAAAAGAAGAATGCTACAAGCCCAAGGTATCCAACAAGAAACAGTTCGGTGAGGATAAGAAATAGAGAAGTAACGAATAAATTGGAAATGGGAAATAAAGTTAGATTTGATATATACTAAAATCATTAGTAACGTTGATAATATATATATGTTATATATAAACTATGAAGCAATACTTTAATCAACCAGTTCAACAGAAAAGCATTTGCAACAAGTTTGAACTTCTGTGGTTCCAGCGATGATACAACTATTAGATTAGGAAGATCATTACATAATGGTCTAGACTCTAAGTGATATCATATTTTTAGATAT
>NC_090751.1:38303550-38306050 GCF_036898095.1 Palaemon carinicauda
GGTTATAATATTCATTTAGTCTTATATATATATATATATATATATATATATATATATATATATATATATATATATATATATATATATATATATTGGTTATAATATTCATTTAGTCTTATATATATATATATATATATATATATATATATATATATATATATATATATATATATATATATATATATGAAAATTGTGATTGGTGACTTCAATGCTAAAATTGGAAGGAATAATCAATGGATAGAGAATGTGATGGGTGTCCAGGGTCTTGGCAAAGTTGCAAATGAAAATGGAACACATTTATTAAGTTTCTGTTCAGCACCGCAATCTTGTCATGGGATGTACTCTTTTCCAGCACAAGGACATCCGTATATATATATATATATATATATATATATATATATATATATATATATATATATATATATATATATATATATATATATATATATATATATATATATATATATATATATATGGACTTCATCATGTGGCAATTACAAAACTCAAATAGATCACATTACCATTAATAAAGAGAGAAGGAGGAATCTGAGAAATGCAAGAAGCTATAGAGGTGCAGATAGTGGTGGTGATCACCAGCTCCTCATTGCCACACTGGAATTAAAACTAAAAGCACCTAACAGAAAGGTAGATAGAATATCTAGGTTTTATTATAATTATTATTATTAATTGCTAAGCTACAACCCTAGTTGGAAAAGCAGGATGCTATAAGCCCAGTGGCCCCCAACAGGGAAAATTGCCCAGTGAGGAAAAGAAATAAGGGAAAATAAAATATTTCAAGAGCAGTAACATCAAAATAGATATTTCCTAAATAAACTATAAATACTTTAACAAAACAAAAGGAAGAGAAATTAGATAGAATAGTGTGCCCGAGTGTACCCTCAAGCAACAGAACTCTAACCCAAGACAGTGAAAGACCATGGTACAGAGGCTATGACACTACCCAAGACTAGAGAACAATGGTTTGATTTTGGAGTGTCCTTCCCCTAGAAGAGCTGCTTACCATAGCTAAAGAGTCTCTTCTGCCCTTACCAAGAGGAGAGCAGCCACTGAACAACTACAGAGGGGTAGGGACATTTCAGCGCCGCCAGGTCAGCGCCGCCGATTCAGCGCCGCCAGGTCAGCGCCGCCGATTCAGCGCCGCCAGGTCAGCGCCGCCAGGTCAGCGCCGCCAGTTCAGCACCAGCCATTTTAGCGCCGTGCCTTTTCAGCGCCAGACGTTTCAGCGCCATGCCTTTTCAGCGCCAGACGTTTCAGCGCCGTGGAAGTGTGCTTTGTGTGTGTGTGTGTTTATAAACAAAAGAAAAGGTTTTGAACAAATATTTATTGATAAAAAGTATTTATACCAATGTGTTTATAAACAATAGAAAAAGTTTTGAACAAATATTTATTGATAAAAGGTATTTATCCGACTGAATAGTTAAAATAGTCCAAAAACAAAGTTCAAAATACAAATATTAGTAAACCTAGTTTAATAAGTTATGCGCAATAGCTTGTAAATATTCAACCTCATTTCTGTTTCCGTAATCCGATAAGATTTTTAATATTCTTTCGTCTGCCTTCCGGTATTTCAATAGCTTTTGTTGAGGCTCATGACCTGCTTCAAGTTTCTCTAAATATTCATCAAGTCCTTTTTGGACATTGTTGGGTGTAACATTCCCAATTCTGTATGCAGCTGTCTGGTAGTTTCTTCTGCGTGGTTATTGGTCCTATCTTCTCCTTGAAGCGTTCGTTCAAACATGTTCCAAATATTTGTCGGAAATACCGGTGCTCTTCTTCCAATTCCTCTCCGGTTTGGAAGACCGATGTAGTTATCTTCAAACCAATTCAAAGGAGGAACTAGCTCCTGGCGTAGGTGCGAATCACCGAGAACAATAACTAGCAGTTTGGTACTAAAATTATACAAACTACTGTGTGAAGAGAGAGAGAGAGAGAGAGAGAGAGAGAGAGAGAGAGAGAGAGAGAGAGAGAGAGAGAGAGTTAAAAATTTTTCTGGCGCTGAGATGGCTGTCGCTGATTTTTTTTGGCGCTGAAATGACCAGGCGCTGAACTGGCGGCGCTGAATCGGCGGCGCTGATCTGGCGGCGCTGAATAGTACCTAACCCATTACAGAGCAGTAGTTAACCCCTTGGATGAAGAAGAATTGTAGGACCCTAAATAACTAAGCTATTAGAAGAAGAGCACAGAGAAACATTTGCAACTGAATGCAGGAATTGAGTCTTTAAGGGACGAAGAGCAGACAATCAATGAAGAATGGTGTGATATTGAGAACCTATATTAGTCAGTTGGTAGTGAATTCTTGGGACACGTAGTTACAAGGAGAAAGTCATGGATATCAATTGACATTTGAGAGACTATAAAAAGGAGACAAAGACAGAAATTGATGGTTGAAAGCTTTCGAGGAAGTATTTAAAATTACAAGGTAGAGCATGCCAAGTATTCCAGTATTGATAGTGAGGTCAAAAGAAAAGCCAGGAATGAC
>NC_090751.1:38316050-38441050 GCF_036898095.1 Palaemon carinicauda
ATTGTTGGTGTCGGCTACCCCCCAAAATTGGGGGAAGTGCCTTGGTATATAGATAGATGATGGTGGGGGGATCTCCGCGTCCTAGGTTCCTTTCAGTGTTTGCCAGTGCGTGTAGATGACAAGATACACATAAGGGGTCCAGCACATCGACTTACTGATACTGATAAGACGACTTCCTGATGAAAATATATTTATGGAAAATCCCCCTCTCTCTGGTACATCCTTTGACCGATGATTCAATAATCTCGAACTCCTTTGACTCGCTTTCAATTTATTCTTACCTCAGGAGAGTTCTGTCCCTCTATTTATTATGAATATCAGTTCCTGATATATGGCATTCGTTGCCTTTGAGACTGATTGCGTTATTCAGACACCGTCTTTGTTAGTCATTCATGGATTATGCATAATTTATTGCTCTAGTTTCATATTCATCTTAGTCAATATTTTCTTTTGCTCTACTTGATTATGCATTTGGGTTTGATTCCCGCTGAGGAAATGTACAGATATACGAACATACTTGACGTGAATAATGAAAGCTTGTGGAACGTCATGATTTTCCAATGCAAAAGATCTTGGAATACTAATTCCCTGATATTTTGGGTGGAGGAAAATATGCTTCACTCGTGAAATGGTTTGAGGCATCTTGTTCTTAGTCCACGTACTTTTCGCAATTAATTATGAAAATAAAATTGTTAATCGTTCATCTGAAATGTCGATGATGACATGAATATAATTGTGTAACAAATAGAATTAAATGAAATTACTGAAAACTGGCAAAAAAAAAAAAAAGCCTAGTAAGTTACAGAGGGACTATCCTTAAAATCTTTAGCCCAATATAGACGTGATTGGACTGAATTATAATGTTAATTATAGATTAAAAAGGATGAACAGTGTCATTGATCATTTTAGAAATTCTTGAAAATATGAGCAGATGAATACCGTAAATATGGACTTTGACTGATATGATTATATGGCCACCAAGGAGAGGAGACGCTATAGAATATCCGTTTCCTTCCCAGTTTTTTTTTTTTTTTTTTTTATTTCATATAGAGTTTTTGGTTTAAGGGTGCGAAGATTTATAAGTTAAAAGCACAGCCTTGAATATTACACATTTACAGCATCTCACAAATACAATCCTTCAAAAGGGGTTGAAGAGTGAGCACGAATTTCACTATTCCAAGAGAGAATCAGTTTTCACATTGATTGAGCACATCCCAAAAGCCAGTGTAAAGTACTGGGGTCAGTCGGTAAATTGGGGAGTTTATGAAGAATAAAAGCTTATTATTATTATTATCATTATTATTACTATCCAAGCTACAACCCTAGTTGGAAAAGCAAGATGCTATAAGCCCAGGGGCTCCAACAGGGAAAAATAGCCCGGTGAGGAAAGGAAATAAGGAAATAAATAAATGAAGAGAACAAATTAACAATAAATCATTCTAAAATAATTAACAACGCCAAAACAGACATGTCATATATAAACAAATATGTCATAAATAAACCATAAAAAGACTCATGTCCGCCTGGTCAACAAAAAAGCATTTGCTCCAACTTTGAACTTTTGAAGTTCTACTGATTCAACCACCCGATTAGGAAGATCATTTCACAACTTGGTCACAGCTGGAATAAAACTTCTAGAGTACTGCGTAGTATTGAGCCTCGTGATGGAGAAGGCCTGGCTATTAGAATTAACTGCCTGCCTAGTATTACGAACATGATAGAATTGTCCAGGGAGATCTGAATGTAAAGGATGGTCAGAGTTATGAAAAATCTTATGCAACATGCATAATGAACTAATTGAACGACGGTACCAGAGATTAATATCTAGTGGTTCTAGTTATTTACTATTGTGAAAGTACTACATATATGCAAAAGAAATTGATCTAAAGCATTTTTAAAGACTGAGAAATCTACATGGGAGCAAGAATATAGATTCCCTACCGTTATGATCGTAAAGGTGGGGTTGACATAAATTTGGACCTCCTAATATACCTCAATCATGCGTAAATCGATATTTTTTTCAACGCTTTAGCTAGATTTACCAGAATGGTCAGTGAGGTAGATGGATTTCTGTGAAGAAGAGAGACTTACTATAGCCTATTATGATGAAAGAGGTTCCATGGTAAACTCCCAACTTCTTTATTGTTCATAAAGAAATCACCACTATAAAACTCAATTAAGTGGAATTATTATTAATTCGTGGAATTATTATTAATTCGTGGGGCTTTTAAATCCCTTACTGACATTTCTCCCTTTCTCTGTGAATTTCTAGCATGATTTTAATTACAGCATATATTTCCTCTTTTTTTACTTCAGGTTTGTTAAAGACTTTCTGCTTCCTAGTACTGATGAAGAAAATAAATCCCTCACTTATCTTGAGCCATTCTCTAATGAAAAGAAATATTATAACAATTATAGAGGATTCTTGCTTATATAAACCTTTTTTTTACAGTTCTCAGTTGTATAGAAGAGGAGGGATTTCGTTCATTCTTTTATTCTGTTCCTGATGTATAATTCTTCGGGATTGTTAAAGCTCATGGAATGTTGCCCTGAAGTGAAGACACAAGAGAGTAAAGTTATTCGCAACTTCAGAATTTACTCATATTCTTTCTTCTGGGATATATCTTGGTCTCCACGTTGGATCTTCCTTTTTTAAATATATCCAAACGTATAGGAATAAATTTTCGTCATGCAGGTAGTAACAGAGGGTTTCAAACTATTAGAACCTAGATACATGTCTACTGTAGGCTCTAGATTCTAGAGCCTTTAAATATGCGGCCTCCAGACCACACAATAGGGTTCCACGAGACATCTGAATAATTGAAGATATCAAGGCTTTCAATAGGAAAATGGAGACTCTTATTCTGCGAGTGTTTTGACAGTGATGACCAAACAGTAAGCGAACAATATATACACATAATGAAATGCTAAATGCTCCCGGATGAACATCATAAAACCACCGAGGAGGTCCTGTAGAGAGTACGGTTCCCCTGCTGTACGGGACTAGATGAGCAGCCCTTAAAGTAAAGGAAGACAATTTTAGTCCATCCACCACTTTTCTTCTCCCATCCCTTGTTTAGTCTTAGGTACAGGTCCTATTTCTGATGCATATCTTTCACATATTCTGTATATTATATTTGCAATATTATATATACATGAAATATATAGCCTAACCTTAACTTGCATTTTGTAATTGAGCAATCAACAAGATATTATGAATGAAAAGGAATGTAGATAGTCTAATGATCAATATGATTTAATATCGACATACGGAAAATCGCTAGATGGATAATATTAGACCAATTAATGGATAACTTTTATAGCAACATATGAAACAGGGTTAAAAGAATAGGGTTAAAAGAATACCGGGTTAGACCGTCTCTGAGTTACTGCGCACCTTCGTGACGTCAGTGGATAGTGACTGTAGAAGAAAACGAGGAAAACAAGTTTTAGGGTCACTACAGTAGGTGTTTCCCCCATAGCACACTTTTCTTTCTTTCGTGAAGGAGGAAGATAACTTTTACCTTGATCTTCAGGTACTTTATTATTTGAAGACTAGAATTTCAGTTTTTTCTTTGTTTTTATTTATTTTTTGGTTAAGGAGATAAGAGAATTCTGTTTAAAATTTATACTTTTTTAATGAAAATACAAAAAAAAAATCAAGCTTTTATTTGGAAATTTACTATTTCTCTATTTTTCCATATTTTTGCTTTTGACTTCTCTCGCAGGAGATTTTTCTGTTCAAGATTCTTATCATAAAAAAACATGAGACACTGTACAAATAGGGAAACAACTTTTGGTAGATTTACAAAAGGAATCATAAAAGAAATGAGAGAGAGAGAGAGAGAGAGAGAGAGAGAGAGAGAGAGAGAGAGAGAGAGAGAGAGAGAGAGAGAGAGAGAGAGAGAGAGAGAGAGAGAGAGAGATTTTACATATTGGTCTTCCTTTCTCCTTTGACTTGATCTGCAGCCATACACGGAGCAAGTAGCCATGACTCCTCAGGACCCAGAGGATTAACGAGGATTTATCTAGAGATTAACCAGGTGGATGAAGACCGCATGGTTAAGAGAGCTTGAGTTCTTGTTGTTCTCCCGAGTAGAGTCAAATGCAGACTGATGACATTTCTTATTCTGAACCCTAACCAATGCAGCCGCTCAGCGAGATGCGCGAGGTTGTTCTTATTTTGGTCAGAAGTGGGCTAACCCGGTATTCTTTTACCCCTGATATGAAACTTCCGAAATACCAAAACCCCGTAGTTTTTTTTTTTTCTTTCTTTTTTTTTAACTAATTAGTAGTGCGCGTCGGCAATAGATGGCAGTGCTGGGCGCTTGGTGGTGTTTTTTTTCTGGATATGCTCTCATTTCTTCCATTTATTATCTTTGTCTCTACTAATTGATTTACACTGGCTATCAATTGAAGCGATAATTAAATTTTAAATATGTACAATAACCCACCAAGTTATCAGAACAGGTCATCTAAAATATCTAAGTCCCGTTTTTATTTCAAAGTTATCAAAATGTTCCGCTTTTATTTTACATTTGTGAGTTTTGTCCCACCTTCTTCCCATTTATCCCGCTTTTTTTGTGATGTTATAACAAAACTGTCCCCATATATGGAACAGTGCTGATATTTCGTTTGGTTTTGCCATTCAAGTGAAAAGTATGAAAATTAAAGGTAAGTAGAGAAAGATCTTGGATTCTTATATATATATATATATATATATATATATATATATATATATATATATATATATATATATATATATATATATATATATATATATATATATATATATATATATATATGTGTGTGTGTGTGTGTGTGTGTGTGTGTGTGTGTGTGTGTGTGTGTGTACTGTATATACACTGTTACAGAAAAAAATATGGTCATATTTCATATTTAGTCAGCCTATATAAAATGGGATTAACTGTAAATTAGTACTTTTTGTGGTAAAATACTAATAAAATTAGTACAGTATTAGGTTATATTATTTTGAACAAATTATTATTTTCAATAATTTAGTAGAGGTTTAGTTGTCGATTATTTAAAATAGATTTTTGTGCTCTCCATGTATACAATAAATTCAACAATCTCATCTTTCTTCTTTCGAAGCCTTTCTATGTATCTTTCAATAACAACGATTTAGTTTGCCGTTTTACTACTGACGTTGCTGGCAACTACCCAGCCTTTAACTTGTTGCTAGTTCTATTTTCCAGCTTATACCACCAGTGCATGCAGATTTTAATGAATTGCCATGATCAAGATAATTGAGAGTGGGGAATATATAAGCGAAAAGTCGTTAAACTGGGCTTAACTTGGTTCGAACCTTTTTGTTGAAGACTTGGAGTAAGTCGGACCTGAGGCTGACACCCAAAGAGGCAAAAACAGTGAAGGATGCAAGACTGTTTTTGGAACATTACTTCTGTCTCCTATTATTGTGAAGGTAATGCACAATAACTCTTGACATTCAAATGAATTTGCAGGTACCCAGACTCATCTTCCGTTTAAGGTAAGAAGTGATTTAACAAAATATATATATTCAAATTTACCCCTGGTTAAAGGGGGGGTCGCAGGGGGGGCGAAGCCCCCCCCCCCCCGGTAGGGGTACAGGGCCCCTAGGTTAGGTTAGGTGGGTTTGTTAGGTTCTGTGGTGCCCTGAAAATTACTGTGGCTTTAAGGGGGGGTCGCTGGGGGGCCCTACCCCTCCTCCCCCGGTAGGCCTAGTTAGGGGTATGGGGGAGGGGTGCTGGAACATTAATTATTCATTTATTGCAAATATCATTCAATGCCCCAACACCAGAAAATATGTTTTACCAGTAGATTTTGATGTGTTTTGCAGGAATTTCACCTTCATATTTGTCGAAAATACACAGTTTTTGTCACACACCATTTGGGGTGTGGGATAAAAACGGGTGATTTCCGCCAAAAATGAAGGTGAAATTCGTGCAAAACACATCAAAATCTACTGGTAAAACATATTTTCTGGCCCCTAGGCCCTGGTAAGTCATAGTAAAAATTTACCAAGAGTTCTTTCTTGGTGTGAAACTTATATGACAGAAGTCACTTTATATGACAAGTCACTTTATAGCCTATGCCTAACATCTTGCAAGATTAGGTTTACCCTCAGGCATAGTAGGTTTAGATTCGCCTAGGGCGTATTGTGAATTTTGGGAAATGTGATTGAAATGCATTAAAGCAGAGACTTAAACCAAATGACGAAAAGAAAATTTGTAAAACAAACTCTCCTGTTAATATTGTTTTGGGCTAACCTCACTTGTTTATCCTTATCTTACTTATCTACCTTTATTGGTATTATTATAGTAAAACACGGGGCAATCTTTACATGGAGTGGGAACTAGGAGTTTTGGGTGGGGAAATATACTGGAAAGTCGACAAATAATTGTAAAACTGGTATTTTTGTAGTGAATTACATGGCAATGTAACCTACGAAAAAAACTACTGTTTCTTATAGAAAAAATTACGATCTCTTCAAAATGACACGCGTTTCCGTCGCAAATGAATAGTTTCAGAAATATATATACATCTATATCCTACGATAATGGGTAACCCCCAGTGGGAACTCGGGGTTTTGGCTGGGGAAAGCGAAATATAATTGTTTTCCTATAGTAAATAACGTGAATTAAGCGAATTTGATGTTCATTTCAATCGGAAACAAACAGATCAACCAATTCGGATATCTTTGAGATGCACGGTGTCACTTCTCTTACGAACGAACGATAAAATTAGCAACGTTACCAATAATACAAAGTGTTACCAACGATGACGTATGGTACACAGAGTTATCAACGGCACGTTGACATTACTAAAGATAGTAATGATAGATATTTCCATATACAGTATTAAATAATTTCTCCATATAAGTTTTACTCAATATATAAAAAGTACAAAAAGGGCACAGAACCTAACAAACCCACCTAACCTAGCCTAGTAGTATGACAGGTCACAAAATAACATTTGATCTACATCGGACGTTGGCAGCACTGGTTACTGTATTTTTTCATGACACAATCTTTGTAACGGCGCCTCCAAAGTTTATCCAGATATACTGTTTTGTATTTTCCTCCGGTTATTATAATTTCAAGAAGGTAATGTATAGAGAAGAAAAGGCTTGCTTTACGTTTATATATCGATTCCCCAGTATGTTTTCCCCACCCAAAACCCCGAGTTCCCACTGGGGGTCCCCCATTATTGGAGGATATAGATGTATATATATTTCTGAAACTATTAATTTGCGACGGGAACGAGTGTCATTTTCGAAGAGAGCGTAATTTTTTCTATAAGAAACAGTAGTTTTTTTCCTAGGTTACATTGCCATGTAATTCACTACAATGAAACTGTAAAACTAACCTTTTCTTCTCTATACAACATTCGGTAAACATATGATACTTTAATTTATAGCCAAATACATTAACCATATATATTTTCCGGAGCGTTTGTAGGGTGACGGCCAGATCCCGTAGAAAACGGGAATATTCTGAACTGTGGCCGTCGTTCTTAAAACGATTTTGGCGGGAGAAGCTAACTTGAAAAACCCACCTAACCTATGCTAAAAGCCGTATCCTTACCCAGGGGGGTTGCCCCCCCCCCCCCCCCCCCCCCCCGTTACACAACAGTTTCCTTACCTACGAGTACGATGCCCTCCCCTACTATTCGTAAGTGTGTTGGTGAAGGTTGTCGTACTCGACTCCGTAAAGGGTCTGTTGATCCTCACGATATTTCTGTCAAATGTAGGGGGAAACCTTGTTCTTTTGATAATAGATGTAATGAATGTTTTTCATTAACGGATGATGAATGGGTAACATACGAGCGTTATGTTAGGAGACTTGAGAGGGATAGAGTTAGGTGTAGTTCTTCACGATCTGTTGGGGTAGCCTTACCTAATGTTAATATTCCTAATCCTATTCCTTCCACTGTAGTGGTAGATCAGGAACCATCTATGAAAGACATGTTTACCGCGATTCTGGCTCTCTGTGAAAAAGTGGAGTCATTATCGTCTGATAGAAATAAAAAATTTTCTGAATTAAATGTGCTGAAAAATCGTGAAACTGTCAGAACTGTGGAAAGTGTTTCTAATGTGTTCAGTGTTGTGGAGGGCGCGTCTGCACGATTTTGTCGTTTACCTAGCCTTAGACCTCTTTCGAGCTCTCGAACCCATGGAAGAAGTAAAGTCGATCGGCTAAAGGGAACGAGAAGCATCATCAATCGTGCAGACGTTCCCTCGAATGTTCCTGTTGCCGTATCACAGGTCATTCACCCTCATCGTAGGAAAGGTGAGGTTGGTACGTTATCCCCGTCCTCCGATGAAGGTTCGGGTAGCGAGATGTGGCGGCGAGCGTCTAGACCGTTTAAGAGATCGCATGCAGTTGCTCAGCGTCTGGAATCACCTGCACGTCCAGGCTGTAGTACGTGGGATTCCCCTGAGCGTTTTCGTTCTCCCGTCACTTGTACTCCTGCGAAGCGTCCAGATCACGGTATTAGAGTTGAGCCTATACTTTCCGACTCTGAATTTCTTTCGATGGCTGATGTTACGATTCATGCGCCACCTCTCCCTTTAGACTGGCTTTCGACACCCGAAAAGCGTGGTGATGATGTTTCTGTTTTACCGTCAAGGAAGGAGTCAAATGTTTTGCCTGAAGATCCTAATTGGTTTATGCTTTTATCTATGAAGAAACAACTCTCATCGTTCATGGATTCTTATCAACCGGGTGTTGGTAGTACGATTGGGCGTCAGACATCAGACCAGTTGTCGCACAGGCGACCGGTGGTCTCTTGTGCTGACGAGCTATCGCACAGGCGGTCTCCCATTCGTAGTGCTCGACGCCAGGTTGATATAGAGGAGTCACGCCAGAGAGTTCTTGCTAATCACATTTCGCCTTCCGTTCGTGAGAAAGAACACCGACGTCGGCAATTGGACCCAGTGCGTCGCCACGAAGATTCTCTGCAGCCAACTTTGGACGCAGTGAAGCAGCAGCGTCAACAACAACATTTGGACGCTAGGCGTCCACGAGATGACCATCAACAGTCATCGTTTGACGGTAGAGATCGTTCGCGTCAACCACTAGCGGACACTACGCGTCCACGCGTCGACTCTCGGCAGTTGTCATCCGATTCCAAACGTCGGTCGCTTCAACAGTTAGCAGTTTCTGAGCGTTCTCGGAACGACACGCGACAGTTGGCTTTTGACGCTGAGCATCGACCCATCCAGGTCTCTCATCAGTCTACTTCAACCTCCCCTCTTCAGTTGGGTGAAGTTATTGACTCTGACAGGCGGTCTCACTCATACATTATTCCTTCAGTTCAGGCTGCAGCAGTTGGTGCACTGCCAGAAGACGAACTTGAAGAGAAGTCTGACGTGGACGAGCCTTTAGAGGAGGTTTCTGAGAATGAGGAAGAGAAACATTATCAACATGCTATTGACCTTCGGAAATTTATGTTGATTCTTACAGAAGTTTTCCATGATCATTTTACCCCTGTGGCCCCTCGTTCTCCTCCATCGGAGTTTATCTTAGGTAAAACAACCAAGGTGCCGGTGTATACTAAGATGGTCCTTTCACGGTCTTCTAAACGGGCCTTGAAGTTAATGGGTTCCTGGATGGACTCTAAGCGAACTCTTGGCAAATCGGCCTTTGCCTTTCCTCCCGCAAAATTAGCCTCTAAATCTAGTTTGTTCCATAACTGAATACAAACCACGCTATTTACATGGGGTGATTACTTCGGCGCAGCCAATGACGAACCATAAAGTTTTAACGAGGGTTTCCTAGCCCACCGCTAGTTAGCGGGGGGTAGGGAGGGGTAGCTAGCTACTCCTCCCACTCACACACACCGGAGAATACTCCACTTTACTTTTGGCTCGCATAGTGATCGGAGGTTTCCGCTCCTATGCTCTCTTGACGGCCATTATTGTTTGTCTTTTAACTTATCTTTTCTTATACTGGATATATTTAAAAATTTTTGATGTTTATATATATTTTTGTGTATAAAAAATGTAAGTTTCGTTTGCTTTTGGTGTTGTGCGGTGTGTATTGTGTACGTCTGCTGGAGTCCGGCGGCTTAGGCTCTGTGATCTCGACCTTGCACTTCTAGGCCACCATGGTTGCCTTTCGTGGAGTTCGGCCTTCTCTTGAGGTCGTTCACCTTTTACTCCGTACCAAGCCTACGATAGCTTCTCAGTCTGAGTCGCTATTTCGTTTTATTTGTCTCAATTATTTTTGGGAATATAATTGTGTTTTAACTTTTCAACTCGGGGCTCACGTCCCTCCGGGGGTCGGTGATCCTTGGAACATTCAGAGTCAGTTGCGTAATTATAATATTATATTTCTGTTTGTTAACGTCGTCCTCCCCCCTCAACCGGGTATGCCGGGTGGGGGGGAGGGGCGCATACCTTCTTTCGTTCTTATGTTTTTTCCCTTGGGGTTTCTCTTCGGAGTTTCACCCTGGGGGAATTTCTGTTAAATAATTATTTGTTCCGTATCTGAAATACAAACCACGCTATTTACATTGGGTTTAACTTTTAGCGCAGCTGAAATGCCGAGCCATTAGAATTTAACGAGGGTGTATTACCCCCGCGCTAGTTAGCAGGGGGTAAGGGAGTGGTAGCTAGCTGCCCCTCCCCCCCCTCACACACAGATGAATGCTCACTTTCACTTTTGGCTCGGACTGTGACAGACGTCTCTGTCTTGGTCCTCTCTTGGCAGCCATTGTTTGTTTTGTCTTTACTTAATCGCTTACTTTTCTTTTACTCGATATATATGTAAACATGTTTTCATGTTTGTATATATATTTGAGTATAGAAATCAGTAAGTTTCCTTTTCAGATTTGTGTGTGTAGTGTACGATTTCTACGTGGTGTCCTCGGCAGTTAGGCCTCCACGGCGTAATTTTATGGGTGGCGATCGAGTTTGACTCCGGTCTTTCTCTCGCTCTCTCTCTCTCTCTCTCTCTCTCTTGAGGTCGTTCACCCTTTTACTACGTGTTACTACGCCCTTGTAGCTTCCTTTCCGTGTGGGGGGGGTTGCTACGCCGTACTTTTGTCTCAATTAGTTTATGAATCTAATTGTTGTTGTTAATTTTTTCAGCTTGTAGAACGATTCCATTCGAGGTTTTCGTTCTTTCTTTAGTGTTCATTCATTTTTAAATTACATAATTACATAGTTTCATAATTATAATTGTTATAATTCTGTTTTGGTTACAGCTCTCCTTCCGTGAGTGTAAGTGGTTGTGAGGGCACGTGCCTGTTGTGTAATTCTTGTTTCCTTTCCCTCGGGATTCCTCTTTGGATCCTTCCCGGGGGAATGAATGTGTACTAATGATTTTTGTTTTATTATTTTACATTTACCGATCTAGTTCGTTTCTGTAATATGGCAACGGTGTGAGCTGTCTTGTTGAGGCCTGGGGATTCGGCTGTTGCTGCCTCCCCCCTTGTATTTTCATCAGGGACGTGTCTCCTTCTACTGGAAGTACTCCCGTAACGACGGACAGCTCTCCAGTTCATTTTAGAACTCTCAGGAGGCTTGCCTCCTTGGGTGAGTAACTTTCCTTCCGAGGGAAGTTTTTCCTGTCCAGGCTTGAGTTTTTCCCCCTTTGGGGGGTTCTTCTCTTGCCTTTTTTTCGTGCGACTATGCTCTTGGTGCTGAGCGGTCACACCTGCAGTTTTGCTCAAGGGCTGGGCAACTGCAGGAGCTCCCCTTCGGAGGATTGCTCCTTTTAGGTCACTGGCTGACCAGTCTCATCTACGTAGTGTTTCTCTTTGGTTCGCGAGAGAGTACACTCATAGAGACTCCTCTTCAGAGGTTTATTCTGCTGCTGTTGCTGTTGGCCTCCCTCCCTGTAAGGCCCACCGTCCGCCTCGTCGTAAGGGCCTCTCATCTCCCTATAAGTGTGCTAAGAGGCGCCTTTTTGAATCTCCGTTTGCAGCCTACAACTCCTTTTTCTTGATCTTCCGCCTTGGTGCAGATGGACAGCAGTGTGATCTCGTCTTCCGACGGGCAACGGTCTTCCCGACGGACAACGGTCTTCCAACGGACATCAGTCTCCCGGCGGACAACAGTCTTCCAACGGTTATCGGTCTCCCGGCGGACAGGCTACGGTCTTCCGATGGACATCTGTCTCCCGACGGACAACGTTCCCTTCGGGGCAAAGGCTTGCCTCCCACGAGGGTTCTTCCCTTGCGTGTCAGGGTTCCCCTGCGCGCCATTCTGCTGTGTTCTCTCCTGCTCAGTGTTAGCGCACAGGCGCTCTCCTGCTCATCAGCGCTTCCTGATCGCTAGCACTCTCCTGTTCGTCAGCACTCTCATGATGATCATCCCTGCTGTTCCTGTTATGCGCCCTGTGCGCCCACGTTCGCCCTCGCGATCTAGAACTTCGGTTCAGGTCTGGGTCAAGGACTCTTCTATGCGCAGGCTTCCACGCGTTGCCTTCTGCTCGTCAGCGATCATCAGCTCGCCAGCGATCATCAGCTCGCCAGCGATCATCAGCTCGCCAGCGATCATCAGCTCGCCAGCGATCACCTGCTCGCCAGCGTTCACCTGCTCGCCAGCGTTCACCTGCTCCCCAGCGCGCACAGACGATTTTAGTATCGCCTATTCAACAGTGTTCTACACGTCTGCGATCTCCGGATCGCCCGCGTGTGTTACAGCCGGCACGCCAACGTTCTCCAACACTTCTGAAAGAACATGGTTCGCCAGCTACTAGCTCGCCATCGCCCACCTGCGCATGCTGCTCGCCATCGCGCGATCGCCCACCTGCGGATGCTGCTCGCGATCGCCCACCTGCGGATGCTGCTCGCCATCACGCGATTGCCCATCTGCCGATGCTGCTCGCCAACGCGCGATCGCCCACCAGCGGATGCTGCTCGCCATCGCGCGATGCTCACCTGCGCATGCTGCTCGCCATCGCTCGCCAACGCGTCGACATGCCACAACGAGCCATCGCCAACCTGCGCGTTAGCATTCACCAGCTCACCACCGATCGCCTGTTGATCCATATCGCCAGCGTTCTTCCTCGCCCACGCGGCAGCTCGTTTCCTCGCCATCGCGCTAACGCTTGCGTTCGCCGCCTCGGACTCGTGCACCCTCGCGACCGCTCGCCTGCACGCCCGCGCGACCGCTTACCTGCGCGCCTGCACGATCTTTCGCCTGCGTGCCCACATGCCCATGTGCCTGCACGTCTACGCTCATGCGCGTCCGCGCACATGCTCTCCAATCTTCGCCCGCGCGCGAACCGACGGTGTTCCGTCGCGTGAACCGACGGCGTTCCGTCGCGCGAACACCGACGGCGTTCCGTCGCGCGAACACCGACGGCGTTCCGTCGCGCGAACACCGACGGCGTTCCGTGGCGCGAACACCGACGGCGTTCCGTGGCGCGAACACCGACGGCGTTCCGTGGCGCGAACACCGACGGCGTGCCGTGGCGCGAACACCGACGGCGTGCCGTGGCGCGAACACCGACGGCGTGCCGTGGCGCGAACACCGACGGCGTGCCGTGGCGCGAACACCGACGGCGTGCCGTGGCGCGAACACCGAAGGCGTGCCGTGGCGCGAACACCGACGGCGTGCCGTGGCGCGAACACCGACGGCGTGCCGTGGCGCGAACACCGACGGCGTGCCGTGGCGCGAACACCGACGGCGTGCCGTGGCGCGAACACCGACGGCGTGCCGTGGCGCGAACACCGACGGCGTGCCGTGGCGCGAACACCGACGGCGTGCCGTGGCGCGAACACCGACGGCGTGCCGTGGCGCGAACACCGACGGCGTGCCGTGGCGCGAACACCGACGGCGTGCCGTGGCGCGAACACCGACGGCGTGCCGTGGCGCGAACACCGACGGCGTGCCGTGGCGCGAACACCGACGGCGTGCCGTGGCGCGAACACCGACGGCGTGCCGTGGCGCGAACACCGACGGCGTGCCGTGGCGCGAACACCGACGGCGTGCCGTGGCGCGAACGTCGGCTTAATTCTTGCAGTATCCATTGCTCGTCTATGGGTTATCGCTCGCCGACCTCCAGCTCTCGCCCTCCTTCTGCGCTCCTTCGCTCACCTTCGTTTGCGTTCCTGCGTGACCGCACATGGGCGCTTCCACGTTCGCCCACTTGCAAATCTTTGAATTACCATCGCGCGAGCTCCAGGGAGATTGCGACCACGATTCCCATTGGGGTTTTCGCAGCATAGCCAGCCTGGCGAGTTCTTCTGGAGGGGGGGGGGGCGGCTTTCCGTTCGAGATTTCTCCATCGGCCAAGGGGTGACAGCTTACCCCTTCCTCTGGGGGCTTACCAGGTCCTTTTCCTCCTCGGTTACGGCCCGAGGTTTGGTTCAAGGAAACTACAGGAAGATCATGGGTACTTTCCTCCTCTCGAGCTCAGGCACCTTGGCCTTTCGTCGTTAAGTATCTAACTTGCGGACAAGCTCAATGTTGTACCATCTGGACGCGTTGACTGAGGGCTTCCTTCGGGTGTCTCATCTGTGGAGGTCGACGACCTCAGACACCCTTCCATCCTTGAGAAGAGTTTGTTTGTGCCCAAGGACAGAGACTTAGACAGCGGCTGTGCGGAAGAAATCTACTTCCGTTTTCACTCCCCCAAGGCGCTTTCTTCCAGACTCTGCAGGGCTCCAGCGCCCTTTTCTTTCAACCACGTCGGCCTAAGTTATCGGCTACGACAACTGGGACAAGGTGTCCAATTGCGGTTTCCTCCTGTCAAGAACAGATGGCACGGGAGGCTCCCCCGGGGAGGCATAGTCCTAAAAGGAGCGGCAGAGTTCACGAACTCTAGGATTGCAGGGTTCTCGCTGGGAGGATGCTTAAGGTTACTCATCCGGATGACAGCTTCCCAATGCCCATTCCCGCACAATCTCTGTGATCAGCCAAGGATATCGCGCCTACCGTCTCTGTCAGCGAATTCAGTGACTCTGAACCTCTATGCCATAGTGTCGGCAAGAGTTGCCCGGTTGGGCAGAATGATCCATACCTTAGGCGAAGGTCCTCCATAGGTTCATCGACGGCTTCACCCCCGGCCTCTTCAGTCGATCCTTTCTTGCAAGGAAGGATCTGAGAGGGGAGTTCCGTAGTCGACCTCTCAGCCCTGATCAAGTTTGTCGAACAAACTTCGGCCAGCGTAGAACAGCAGAATCAATCAGAATGGTAACGAGGCGACAGGACTCCTTAAACCCTGGATCGGAAGGACGGGTACTTTCAGTTTCCATTCCATCCATCTTCCAGGGAGCTCGTCGAATTCAGCCTAGACTGCAAGTATTCCTGCTTATGATGCAGTGTGGCTATCCTGCCGTGGCATGGGGTTTTTATCCCCAGAGAACTTTCCCTGCTTTCCTCATGGCCGCTCAGGTGCAGGCTTCCGCCTCCTCTGCCTTTTGGAGGGCTGGTCAACTCCGGTAGGCTCAAGTTCGACCTTCTTCAGCGCCGGGACAAGCTTCCGGATGCTTACCATGAATGTGGTTTCATGGTATTTTGCTTGGAGCCTTCTCTTCTTCTGCCTCAACCTCTGGAGTATCTGGCCATGATATTGAGTCAACGGCCTTACCACGTTGGAAACCCCGCTTCTCGCCCGCCAGCGAGGTTAAGTAACGTCGGTTCTGGTCGGTACTTGGATGGGTGACCACCTGGGGACGCCAGATTCTGTTGCCACATCCTGCGAGCCTTCCTTTCAGTTGACTGTGGCAAGACTGAGGAGAGTCGCAGTACCTGTTCTCAGTCAAGCAGAGCTTTCAGCCCTACCTTGGAACGTTTCCTAGTTCTCCTTTCCTCATTGACCCGTCTATAGTCCGATCGGTCGCCTCAGGATGAGTTCCATGTGGGACGGTCCAAGTTCCGGTGGTTTCAGGCAACGTTTAACCGGACTTCCTGGCCCCTATGGGACCAGCGGAACTATTAGACCTGCAATGGGTGTTGACCTATGGAACCTCTTGATGGTAGGGGATATTCTCGTCCTTTCCCCACATTCTTGATGCTGGTTCTAGGACAGTTTGATACTGGACATTTCGATACTGGACATTTTGATAACGGACATTTCGCTACTGGACATTTTGTGACTAGGATTTTTCGTTACCGGTTATTTCGATACCACTATATATATATATAAGGTATGAAACCAAATTAGAGTATAACTATAAGTAAAGAATTAAAAGTACAAATAAAAAAAATATAAAGACTAAAAGGATTTAACATGTATAAATAACAAATGAGACAAGCAACAATATTATCTAGTTAAAAATGTTTGATGTTATGAGCAATGCCACGAAGAAATTGGATTTTATTTGGGAAGGAAAGCAAGTGCGGATAAACATCTCACTTTTAAACTAAAATCATCATCTTGGTGATATTGCTGTTTAAAACCTATTGATACAACTTGTTTGTAAACATTTTGTGAGAGGTGAAATAGGCAACAGGTAACATCTGGATTAGGAAATATATCTAATATCTGTAAACTATTAATGGCCGCTTTTTCAAAATCCATCATCACAGTGGCTGGTTCGACATTATGCAAAAGTTCTTTTATAGTAGTAAATAGTCTATTGTAAGTATCTCTTTTGATGTCACTAATTGCAGAGTCAGTTGCAAATATCAAAATTCTTTCATTTTCAGGTTCCGATCAATGTTTATATAGTTAATAAGAATATTTAGACAACCACTTGCAAGAACAGTATACAGTATATGTCACTTAAAATAAACTCCAATATATTCGCATACACACATATATATAGTGGTATCGAAATGACCGGTAACAAAAAATCCTAGTCACAAAATGTCCAGTAGCGAAATGTCCGGTATCAAAATGTCCGGTATCGAAATGTTCAGTATCAAACTGTCCGGTCACCCTTGATGCTGTTCTCGGACTAGTCAAAGGAAAGGGGGGGGGGGGAGCATGTTCCAGTCCAGGCCTATGGTCAAGACCTGAAGGATACCTCTCCATCATTCAGGCAGGCTTAGGGGCCGTAGTCTGGCCCCTATACAGATCCTACAGCTCCTGCCAAGTCGCCCCGTGCGCGTCGACTTCATGATTTTGGCGTGTTCTAACCAGCAGGAGACGCATTTTCACACCTTCACATCTTGCAGTAGAGATACCAGGATGATGGAGATAATCTCAATACCACCATCGGCTCTCTCATTCCAGGCAGGGGAATGTTCTCTCCGACTATCCGAGCAGAGCCTCGTAGAGAGAATGTACCTGGGGGTCTTTAACCTTGAGTAACCAGCAATTCTGGAGAGGGAGGTCTCAACCTTCCGGACTCACCAGTGGTAGCTTATACACCCCCCCTGGAACCCCCCCCAGCGGCGGCGCGAGCCCTAAACCACGCCCCTTGGGCGGAGTTACCAGGGACGAGCGGGTTGACTCAGCAATGGAAGTCACATTTCTGAAGTTGACTCCGGCACAGAACGTTCTTCTCTTTTTCCCTCCCGCTGCTCCCAACATATATTTGCCGGTTTTCATTATCCTGCACTCAGCAACCAGAGTAATATCTCAGCCCACGGCTTAATTATAGCTAGACAAATTATTTCCTCCGTGGAGGTGCATCGGCTTAGCGAAGACTCCAGCGAAGAGGAAAACGTAATCAGTAACGAAAAACGAACACAATCGACTGCAGGAAGTGATATGCCTTCTAATTCTGATATCGTAAATATGTTACTCCAACAGAATCAAACACTCATGAAAATCATTCAGAAAAGGTAAGGTTTTAAATTCTGTTTACAACGAAAACGTCATATGGAAAGCAGCTGATTTAGACTAATGACGTCACAAATGCAAATGGCGGCCCCCATACGTAAGGTTGTTATGATTTGAATGCTTAGAGCAGGCACTTCCGAACATAGCGTAAATAGCTTAAGCAAAGCATGTGCATGATTACAACACGATTAATTGGTGTAAACAAACTAAATACTTCAATTTTTATATATAACAAAATTATAATTGAATATACAAAACAAATTGCTTGCCTGACATATCAAAAGCATGCAGCTTAATAGGCAGTAGGCTAGACCACAGGTAAGTTCGAGTTTACATTTCTCGCTTTAAACCTATCGACACTAGCCTAGGCCCTGGGGGGCGATCTGATAAGGGTTACATATGAGGCAGGTCTAGTTTATTAATAATAACAGATATAAACTTATCATTCACTTAAATATGGCACTGAATTAACCTAAGAGGGCTATTTGAGTCGTGAACCCCATTGCCTGACTTCAGCCTTCTAGGTCCGCTGCTGTCCATATTTACCATACCTGTTGAACAAACATTTAAATTAATCTATGGTAAATAAATCACTGATATTAAACATTCATCTCGGCAGAAGTGGTTCACCTGCTAAGAAGAATGAGGCTCCCCCTCCTACTAAGCGCTCAAGACGATCACCTGAATTACCTGAAAGTGCAAATTTAGACCTCTTTTCCTTTTATAATAATGGAGATGAAAGTGATTACGAGGATTTCAACCTTCTTACCTTCCATAAACCCATTCCTTCATATATTTCCACCAATTTCAAAGCTGAACCATCTTTTCATAGAGAAGGGAAAATTCAGTTGAATAATTCACTAGTAGCATTAATTTTCAGTGAAGGCCATAGTGATAACCGGGATAAATTCTTTGTTAGTAGTCAAAATAAGTAGTTCTCAGATTTTTTATTTTTTTTTTAAATTAATTAACACTCCAAAGTTGAATTTCTGGCCTGAAGGTAAGGTATTTGATGACAACTATAAGAGAAATTTTTTTATGACATAGAAAATATTAAAATGAGTATTTCTGCCTTTCAAGGGCATGCAGCACTGGCACATATTGTATACCCCTCCAAAGTAAATGACATTAATTTTTTGTCCAAGATTATTATTGGTCCCCTAAGAAGGAGCATAGACCTCATACAAAATTTGATAAGAAATTTCAGAAGTAGAGCACTTCCTAGATACCTCAAGGAAGAAATAAGAGATCTTATAATCAAAGCAGACATTAAAGAAGTTTGGAATTTAACTGAAGACCAAAAATCAGCCATTGCTGCCTGCTTTCACAAGGGTCCCCTCCTCAGAGGAGGGGCAGCAAACTTCAGGGGTAGGAAATTCAACTTTGGGGGCAGATTTCAGGGAGGAAGGTTCAGTTTCCTCAAAGGTAACCCTAACTTTAGATTCAAGTCTCAGCCGCTTAGAAGAGGTAATAGGCGAGGTGGGTACAAGGGGGGGGGGGGGAGGTCACAAAATGGACAAGCTAATAGTTCAGGAGCTAGAGAAAAGAAAGACCCTAGAAATTGAGCCATGCTCCGCACCAGTTCAAAGAGAGATTTTTTCAGCACCAGTATTCTATGCACCAGTTGATAACGATGTTTACTCTGCACCAGTTAATAATGAGCTTTGCTCATCACCAGTTAATGAGCTTTGCTCAGCACCAGTTAATAACGAGCTTTGCTCAGCACCAGTGGTTAATGAGCTTTGCTCAGCACCAGATGATAACGAGCTTTGCTCTGCACCATACCATCATGACATTGGGCCAAATGCTATAAATCAAGATAGAAGTAAAGAGACCTTGCCTTTGGCCTCAAACCCAATGAATAACTCCTCCCAGAGCCCCCCAGAGAATAGGATAGGTAAGTCATTATTGATGAATATTGATAGTTGGAGAAAGCTTCCTAATGCCTCTTTTGCTTGTAAAATTATCAATGAAGGGGTGAGAATTCCGTTTAATAATAAACTTAAAGCCCAGAGGTCATTAAAAAGAACAGGTAAAGATAGATTTTATTAAATTAACAAGCGTAAAATATTGGAAAGTGAATGTGACAGACTGCTAAAACTAGGTGTCATAGAGCAGATCCCCAGAACTTCCTTTTACTACTCCAACCACATATTTTATAAATTCAAACCAGATGGAACAGTACGACTAATCTTTGACATGAAGGTGCTCAACACCATGATTAAAAAACCTTTTTAAATATTTAACTTAGCCGGTGAATATATAATAGCTGCAACTCTGTTGCTCGACAGACACATACATAAAAAAAAACTCGCGAGCGATCGCTATGCAGGTTGCGGGTGTGCCCACCAGCGCCAACTGTCGGCCAGATACCACTCTCTGATGTAAACAAAACCTTCAATTTCTTCTCTGTCGACGTGTCGACAAGACGTACTTTGACTCGCAGTAGAACCTGGAGTTTTTCCCATCATATTTGGTGAAGTACTTTAATTTGGTTTGAGCTTTCGCAGTACAGGTGTTTTTTTCTTCAAATAAACCCTTGAACTCTTTTTTGATTCGGATTATTTGTTGATGACTTAGATCGTTTTTTGGAATTTTCCCTTGACTAATTCAAAATGGCTGACCCTTCTCAAGTTCCCAAGTTTCGAAAGTGTAATGCTAGGGACTGTAATAGGCGTCTTCCAAAGGCTTCTCTCGACCCTCACATTGTTTGTTCCAATTGTCGGGGTAAAACCTGTCAATTGGGAGATCGGTGTGAGGAATGCGTGGGCCTTTCGGAATTCGATTTTATCGAATTTGATAAATATACACGCAGACTAGAGAGAGATAGGGTAAGGAGAAGTTCTTCTAGGTCTGTAGATTTTTCCTCTCCACATGCCCCTGAACCTAATCCTTCCCCTGTAGTGGTTGTTCCTAACCCCCCTCCTAGCACTCAGGAACCGTCTATGCAAGACATGATGCGTGCTATTCATGCCTTGGGGGAGAGAGTTGAGGCTTTAGCAAGTGACCGAAATCAACTCATGGCGGACGTAAAGGAACTCAAGTGCCAAAGTGCCACGGCGGAAAGTGTCAAAGTGCCTAGTGTTACGCAAAGTGTTGTGAACAGTGTTGCGACCGAGGGTTCGTCTGTTCGTGCCTGTCGTCCACCTAGTCCGGGACCTCTTGCAAGCTCCCAAGCCCAGGGGAGAAGCAATGTCGTACGACTTATGGGTTTCGAGAGGCCTTGATCAGCGAACAGATGTTCCCTCTTTGGTATCAGGCGTATCTCGTCAAGATCGCCCCTACCATAAGACGAGAGAGCCCATTTTTACCTCGTCGTCCGAAGGTGTTTCACGGAAGAAACCTTGGACCAAGGTCTCTAGACCTTTAAAACGTAAGTCGGTCCCTTCAGGACAAGTCCAACGTCCCGGATGTAGCCACTGGGACAGTTCGGACCCGTTGCCGTCATCTGATGACTGCTCGCCGCCTAAGAGAGGCAAAGTTGTGCCGTCTCATTCGCTAACCCCGTCTGTTACCGCACCTGCTTCCGTAGACCCTAAATGGGTGTTACTGCAAGACATGCAGTCCAAGCTTGCGTCCTTGATGGAGGACTTCAACGCTGAGAAGGTTTCCGTTGAACTTACTGGCCATCAGCCATCCAAACGTTCTGTTGTGCGTCCTGTTGACGTGGATGTATCTTTCTCGCGTCAACCAGTTGGGGTTGTACCTCCACCGATGCGACCTAGTGTGGATTTCCAGCCGCACGTTGACGTTAGGCAACGCACTGATGTGATTGGTGACGTTCAGGACGTTCACCAACCATCAGAGTTGACTTGTTTTGACGCGGTGCGTCAACCTCCGCAACCCGGTATGGTGTTGACTGCACAACCCAGACGGTCTAAACAGTCTCGGGTGGACGCTGTGCGTCCTCGCGCACCTGTTGTTGTTGACAGTTCCCAGACTGTTCAGCAGTTCCAGGACGCTGCGTCCTGCTCCGTCACGTATGCACCAGTGCGACCGGACTCTGCGAGTCAAACGTTGCCTACACCTTTGCCGTTTTCTCATCAGTTATCGGATGAGGAACTGTCAGATGAGGACGTTGCTGAACCACAGCCTGAGGATCAGCCTTCAGAATTAGATGAGCCTAAAGCAGTTCAACCATCCTTAGACTTTAGAAAAGTCATGGTTGTTTTTAAAGAGTTGTTCCCTGATCACTTTATTTCTGTGGCTCCTCGTTCGCCGCCGTCCGAGTTTGTTTTAGGCGTTCCTGCTACCATGCCTGCCTTTACGAAACTCGTTCTCTCTCGCTCATCCAAGAGAGCTTTACGGCTGTTAGGCGATTGGTTAGAGACCAAGAGGAGTTTAGGAAAGACAGCATTTGCCTTCCCCCCATCTAAACTCTCGTCTAGATCGAGCGTCTGGTATGCCACGGGAGAAGTTCTCGGCTTGGGAGTTCCTGCCTCTGCCCAGGGCGACTTCTCAAGTCTTGTAGATTCTCCCCGCCGCCTTGCCATGAGACGCTCGAAGATTAGTTGGTCACCCTCGGACCTGGACCACCTTCTTAAAGGTATATTTAGGGCTTTTGAAGTCTTTAACTTCCTGGACTGGTGTTTGGGAGCCCTGAGTAGGAAAATCTCATCTGCCGATAGGGATGTTTCCTTACTCATTATGTCCTGCATGGACAAGGCCGTCCGCGATGGGTCCAACGAGCTTGTCGCTTCATTCACGTCAGGAGTCCTTAAGAAACGAGAGTCTCTGTGCTCTTTTCTGTCAGCAGGAGTGACGCCATGCCAAAGATCTGAGCTACTCTTTGCGCCCTTGTCTAAGTGCTTGTTTCCTGAAGTCTTGGTTAAGGAAATTGCCTTGTCTTTAGTGCAGAAGGACACCCATGATTTAGTTGCGTCCTCGGCTCGCAAAGCTCCCCCTTTGCCTGCCTTGTCTGCTAGACCTAGGATAGACACTCCAGCGTCCAGGTGTATCCCGCCCTTTCGTGGCAGAGCCTCCAGCAGGGGAGGTGCTCGTGCCGAAGGGAAGAGAGGAAAGAGGAAAGGATCCAAGTCCTCTCGGGGCAGGGTCTGACTGCCCGCAACTTCAGACAGCAGTAGGTGCCAGACTCAAGAACTTCTGGCAAGCCTGGGAGAAGAGAGGCGCAGATCAACAATCTGTGAGGTTGCTCAGAGAGGGGTACAAAATCCCTTTTGTACGCAGACCTCCTCTAGCGACGTCCCCCATCGATCTCTCTCCCAGGTACCGAGAGGAAGCAAAGAGACAAGCCCTGAAACTGGAAGTGTCTCTTTTGCTAGAGAAGGGAGCGGTGGTCAAAGTCTCGGACCTTCAATCACCGGGGTTTTACAACCGTCTCTTCCTAGTATCAAAGAAGACAGGAGGTTGGAGACCGGTGCTAGACGTCAGTGCTCTGAATGTCTTTGTCACAAAGACGAAGTTTACTATGGAGACCACAAAGTCAGTCCTAGCAGCGGTCAGAAAGGGAGACTGGATGGTCTCTCTAGACCTAAGGGACGCTTACTTCCACATCCCCATTCACTCAGACTCCCAACCTTTTCTGAGATTCGTCTTCGACGATGTGGTGTACCAGTTTCGGGCCCTATGCTTTGGCCTAAGCACAGCTCCTCTCGTGTTTACGAGGCTTATGAGGAATGTGGCAAAATTCCTCCATTTATCGGACATCCGAGCCTCCCTTTATTTGGACGACTGGCTTCTCAGAGCCTCTTCCAGTCATCGCTGTCTGAAGGATCTCAATTGGACTCTAGATCTGACCAAGGAATTGGGACTCCTAGTCAACTTGGAAAAGTCACAGCTGGTCCCATCCCAAACTATTCTGTATTTAGGGATGGAGATTCACTGTCAAGTTTTTCGGGCTTTTCCGTCGGCCCCCAGAATAGATCAAGCCCTGCTCGTCATCCAGAAGATGTTGAAGAAGGAACGCTGCTCAGTCAGGCTTTGGATGAGTCTGGTAGGAACGCTGTCATCCCTGGAGCAATTTATCTCACTAGGAAGGCTACACCTCCGACCTCTACAATTCCATCTGGCTTTTCACTGGAAAAAGGACAAGACGCTAGAGGCGGTCTCGATCCCGATTTCCGAAAAGATAAAGACTTGTCTGACTTGGTGGAAAGACAATATCAGTCTACGAGAGGGTCTTCCCCTAGCAGTTCAGAAACCCAACCACGTTCTCTTCTCGGACGCATCGGACTTGGGCTGGGGCGCGACGCTGGACGGTCGGGAATGCTCAGGTCTGTGGAACTCGAGTCAGAGGAGCATGCATATCAACAGCAAGGAGCTTTTGGCGGTTCATCTGGCCTTGCTAAGCTTCGAGAATCTCCTTCGAGGCAAGGTGGTGGAGGTCAACTCGGACAACACCACGGCCTTGGCGTACATTTCCAAACAGGGAGGTACCCACTCATTGACTCTGTACGAGATCGCAAGGGACCTGCTCATCTGGTCAAAAGATCGAGGCATCTCCCTAGTAACGAGGTTCATCCAGGGCGACTTGAACTTCCTAGCAGATTGTCTCAGTCGGAAAGGTCAAGTAATTCCAACCGAATGGACCCTCCACAAGGATGTGTGCAAGAGACTTTGGGCGACTTGGGGTCAACCCACCATAGATCTCTTTGCAACCTCGCTGACCAAGAGGCTTCCAATCTATTGCTCTCCAGTCCCAGACCCAGCAGCAATACATATAGATGCCTTCCTCCTAGATTGGTCACACCTAGATCTTTACGCATTCCCACCATTCAAGATTGTCAACAAGGTACTGCAGAAATTCGCCTCTCACGAAGGGACAAGGTTGACGTTAGTTGCTCCCCTCTGGCCCGCGAGAGAATGGTTCACCGAGGTACTTCGATGGTTGGTAGACGTTCCCAGAAGTCTTCCTCTAAGAGTAGACCTTTTACGTCAGCCACACGTAAAGAAGGTACACCAAAGCCTCCACGCTCTTCGTCTGACTGCCTTCAGACTATCGAAAGACTCTCGAGAGCTAGAGGCTTTTCGAAGGAGGCAGCCAGTGCGATTGCTAGAGCGAGGAGAGCGTCTACCATTAGAGTTTACCAATCGAAGTGGGAAGTCTTCTGAGACTGGTGCAAGTCAGTTTCCGTATCCTCGTCCAGTACCTCTGTAGCCCAAATAGCTGATTTTCTCTTATACCTGAGAAAAGTTCGCTCACTTTCAGCTCCTACGATCAAGGGCTACAGAAGCATGTTGGCCTCGGTCTTCCGGCATAGAGGCTTAGATCTTTCCAACAATAAAGATCTGCAAGACCTCCTTAAGTCTTTTGAGACCTCTAAGGAACGTCGTTTGGCTACACCTGGGTGGAATTTAGACGTGGTCCTAAGATTCCTCATGTCAGACAGGTTTGAGCCTTTACATTCAGCCTCCCTGAAAGATCTCACTCTTAAGACTCTTTTCCTGGTATGCTTGGCCTCGGCTAAAAGAGTCAGTGAGCTTCATACCTTCAGCAAGAACATCGGGTTTTCGTCAGAAAAAGCTACTTGTTCTCTGCAGCTTGGTTTCCTAGCCAAGAATGAGCTACCTTCTCGTCCTTGGCCTAAATCTTTCGATATTCCTAGCTTATCGGAGATCGTAGGCAATGAACTAGAAAGAGTATTATGCCCTGTTAGAGCTCTTAAGTTCTACTTAACTCGTACTAAACCTTTACGAGGCCAATCTGAAGCTTTATGGTGTTCGGTTAAGAAACCATCCTTGCCTATGTCAAAGAATGCTTTGTCATATTTCATCAGATTGTTAATACGAGAAGCTCAATCACACTTGAGTGAGGAAGACCGATCTTTGCTTAAGGTTAAGACGCACGAGGTTAGAGCTGTCGCAACCTCCGTGGCCTTTAAGCAAAATAGATCTCTGCAAAGTATCATGGACGCAACCTATTGGAGAAGCAAGTCAGTGTTCGCGTCATTTTACTTGAAAGATGTCCAGACTCTTTACGAGAACTGCTACACACTGGGACCATTCGTAGCAGCGAGTGCAGTAGTGGGTGAGGGCTCAACCACTACAATTCCCTAATTCCATACCCTTTTAATCTGTCTCTTGAAATGTTTTTAATGTGGTTTTTATGGGTTGTTTGGAAGGCTAAGAAGCCTTTCGCATCCTGGTTGATTTGGCGGGTGGTCAAAGTCATTTCTTAAGAGCGCCCAGATTAGGGGTTTGATGAGGTCCTGTTGTATGGGTTGCAGCCCTTGATACTTCAGCTCCTGGGAGTCTGTCAGCATCCTAAGAGGATCGCTGGGCTCCGTAAGGAAGACAGACTTACAAGGCAGAGTAATCGTCTAAGTCGACTTCCTTACCAGGTACCTATTTATTTTGGTTTTGTTATATTGATAACTGTCAAAATGAAAAAACTCTTAGCTTATACGATGTAAACATATATTGCTGGTCTCTACCCACCTCCTTGGGTGTGAATCAGCTATTATATATTCACCGGCTAAGTTAAATATTTAAAAATGATATTTTAATTATAAAATAAATTTTTGAATATACTTACCCGGTGAATATATAAATTAAACGACCCTCCCTTCCTCCCTAATAGAGACGCAGTGGGATGAGAAGAAATTGAAGGTTTTGTTTACATCAGAGAGTGGTATCTGGCCGACAGTTGGTGCTGGTGGGCACACCCGCAACCTGCATAGCGATCGCTCGCGAGTTTTTTTTATGTATGTGTCTGTCGAGCAACAGAGTTGCAGCTATTATATATTCACCGGGTAAGTATATTCAAAAATTTATTTTATAATTAAAATATCATGTTTAAGGAATAAGGTTGACATGAAAGCACCAATCTCATACTGTATTATACATGGCTGCCACTGTAGTTTTGGATGATTATCCAAGCTGAACTTTGTCTTATTACTGTTTTTTCATGAACTCCGGTTAATAGCATTATTCTTCCTTCAGATGATTTTGTTAAGAACATCGCACATTGGTCAAATTTAAGGTTCAAATGTTTTGGTTATCTTTATTTCTAAACTTATTGAAGATGCTAGTTATTCTAATGAATGATCCTATGAAGTGACTCTTTTATATCAAATTAATTTTCAAGAAGTGAAGGGAACATTTGTAATAAAGATATATTCTGTTTTCTTTCAGGTGCATTTGTTTACCTGCAAATTTTAAATAAAAAAGCCGAAGCCAGTAAAAAAAAAAACTATCTAGTGGACCAGCCGATTACCCTGATAATATGGAAAGGAGATGGATGCTAGAGGAATGCTAATGGCACGGGATTAAATTGTTTCTATCTAAATCAAAGCTGATAACAGGAATGGAGGCTGTAATATTTTACGGGCATCAGTTTATAGATGAGTGAAAATTTTCATTATTAAAGTTTTTTCAGAAGTTTACACCTCAGTTAGATTACAGATTAGGTAATAGATATCTATGGAAGGTAGCTTATATACAGTGTACAATGTAGTGTTGACCACATGCTGACTGAAAAAGTCCCATATTGCAGAAATTCTTTTGAAAGTGAGATTTTTTTCAAATTAATTTTGGGTGAAATGGTCATAGATGTTGTCATTATAGGGTACTATACATTGCTAGTTTTATATCTGTATACTATTGGGTCATTCTAGATATACAAATATTTCTCAAAAGGTAAATTCTCTCAAAGTCATATCAGGGATGCAGTAGCTAATGTAAGATTAGATTGTATACTTTCATGGGTCATAGATTTTAAACACTTGCTCTTAGGTCAATAGAATGCCATATTTCTTAAAACTGTAGTATGATACTTATTGAATAATTAATGATTCATAAAAATTCATCAAAAAAAAGAATATTATTTGTAAGTCTAGTATTTCACTTCCCATATACTGTACCCAAAAGTTATTCATAAATAGATTTTACCTGAAACCATCTGTTTGACGTTAGAGGTGAGTCTAGCTGCTTGATTATTATCAGCATTATCATCTCCTATGCCTGTTGATGCAAAGGGCCTTGGATAATCAATATCTCTCCTTTGGTCATCTACTTCACTCTTCATAGTCCTCAGCTATGTAGGCCTGGGTCTTCCAACTCTTCTATTACTTTGGTGAACTAATCTCTCTTAGGGAGTGCAAAGAACATGCCCAAACCATCTCCATCTACCCTTCACCATGATCTCATCCACATATGGCACTCGAGTAATCTCTTATAGTTTCATTTCTAATCCTGTCTTGCCATTTAACTCTTAACATTCTTCTAGGGTTTTGTTCTCAAATCTAATAAATCTGTTAGGCATTGTTTCATTTTCATAACACGACTCACACCCATAGTGTAACACTGATGTCACTAGACTGATATATGGCCTGATTTTTATATGTAATTTCAGGTGATTTGATTTCCAAATTTTACTCAGTCTAGCCATCATCTGAAATGTTTTTTTTCAATCTTTCGTTAAACTCCAATTCCAATGACCTTGTATTAAAGATCATAGTTCCTAAATTTTTAAATGATTCTACCTCAATCCTTTTTCCTTCTAATGATATTTCATCTTCCATTGCATATTCTGTTCTCACCATCTCTCTTTTTCTATTTATCTTGAGCCCAACTTCCTGTGATATTTCATGCATTCTGGTAAGCAAGCATTGCAAACCCTGTGGTGTTCTGCTAATAAGGACAAGTATCATCAGCATACTCTAGGTCAACCAAGTTGCTATTACTAATCCAGTCCAATCATTATACTCCATCCCCAACTGTTTAATGCATTACAAAATCTGTGTGGATGATAAACAACATACATGATAACAAATTCCTTTGGAGTACTCCACTGTTTACTGGAAATTCATTTGATAGGATTCCACTAACATTAACTTTACGCTTTCTATGCTCATTATTATTATTTATTATTATTATTATTATTATTATTATTATTATTATTATTATTATTATTAGCTAAGCTACAACCCTAGTTGGAAAAGCAAGATGCTACATATTTAAGAGGAATTCCATAATAATGTAGGACCACACCAAATTGGCTGTGTTTTGTTATAGTCGACAAATGCCAGCAAAATTGGATTTCTATATTCTACACATTGATGTACTACATGTCTTAAAATTAAAATTTGGTCATTAGAACGTCTACCTCTTCTAAATCCTGCTTGTTCATCTCCTAGCTTTTAGGCAATCTTTTTCTCTAGTCTTCTTAGAATAAGCATACTATATATTTTCATGACAACTGACGTAAGTGTGATTCCTCTAATTATTGCAATCAGTCAGGTCTTTTTTTTTCTAATGATTTTATGAGCAGTTCTTACACTTTAGCCACTCCCTAAATTTATATCTTTGTCAACCCCATCGGCTCTCCTGTCTAGATATTCTCTCCAGTCATTCCTGGCTTTTTTTTAACTTAGCTATCAATACTGGAAAAGGTAAGGAGGTGTATGTTGCGTTTATGGATCTGGAGAAAGCATATGATAGTTGATAGGGAAGCAATGTGGAATGTGATGAGGTTATATGGAGTTGGTGGAAGGTTGTTGCAAGCAGTGAAAAGTTTCTATAAAGGTAGTAAAGCATGTGTTAGAATAGGAAATGAAGTGAGCGATTGGTTTCCGGTGAGAGTGGGGCTGAGACAGGGATGTGTGATGTCGCCGTGATTGTTTAACTTGTATGTTGATGGAGTGGTGAGAGAGGTGAATGGTCGAGTGCTTGGACGAGGATTAAAACTGGTAGGCGAGAATGATCATGAATGGGAGGTAAATCAGTTGTTGTTTGCGGATGATACTGTACTGGTAGCAGACACGGAAGAGAAGCTTGACCGACTAGTGACAGAATTTGGAAGGGTGTGTGAGAGAATTTGGAAGGGTGTGTGAGAGAAGGAAGTTGAGAGTTAATGTGGGTAAGAGTAAGGTTATGAGATGTATGAGAAGGGAAGGTGGTGCAAGGTTGAATGTCATGTTGAATGGAGAGTTACTTGAGGAGGTGGATCAGTTTTAAGTACTTGGGGTCTGTTGTTGCAGCAAATGGTGGAGTGGAAGCAGATGTACGTCAGAGAGTCAATGAAGGTTGCAAAGTGTTGGGGGCAGTTAAGGGAGTAGTAAAAAATAGAGGGTTGGGCATGAATGTAAAGAGTTCTATATGAGAAAGTGATTGTACCAACTGTGATGTATGGTTCGGAGTCGTGGGGAATGAAAGTGATGGAGAGACAGAAATTGAATGTGTTTGAGATGGTGTCTAAGGAGTATGGCTGGTGTATCTCGAGTAGATAGGGTCAGGAACGAAGTGGTGCGGGTGAGAACGGGTGTAAGAAATGAGTTAGCGGCTAGAGTGGATATGAATGTGTTGAGGTGGTTTGGCCATGTTGAGAGAATGGAAAATGGCTGTCTGCTAAAGAAGGTGATGAATGCAAGAGTTGATGGGAGAAGTACAAGAGGAAGGCCAAGGTTTGGGTGGATGGATGGTGTGAAGAAAGCTCTGGGTGATAGGAGGATAGATGTGAGAGAGGCAAGAGAGCGTGCTAGAAATAGGAATGAATGGCGAGCGATTGTGACGCAGTTCCGGTAGGCCCTGCTGCTTCCTCCGGTGCCTTAGATGACCGCAGAGGTAGCAGCAGTAGGGGACTCAGCAGTATGAAGCTTCATCTGTGGTGGAAATGTGGGAGGTTGGGCTGTGGCACCCTAGCAGTACCAGCTGAACTCGGCTGAGTCCCTGGTTAGGCTGGAGGAACGTAGAGAGTAGAGGTCCCCTTTTTTGTTTTGTTTCTTGTTGATGTCGGCTACCCCCCAAAATTGGGGGAAGTGCCTTTGGTATATGTATGTATGTATCAATACTGGAATACTTAGCATGCTCTACCTTGCGATTTTCATTACTTCAGAAACTTTAAAAAATAAATTTCTGTCGTTGTCTCCTTTTTATAGTATCTCGTGTATCATTTGATATGCTTGGCTTTCTCCTTGTAACTGCATGTCCCCAAAACTTCACTACCAACTGACTGGTATATATTCTTAATATCACACCATTCGTCTTTAATTGTCTGCTCTTCATCTCTTCCGAGTGTCCAAGACTGCAAATCGATTCCTACATTCAATTGCAAATGTTTCTCTGTGCTCATCTTCTAGAAGCTTAGTTGTATCAAACATAGGTATTTTATCTACGTTTCTGTTTGGTGCTTTCAATTTTAATTTTAGTGTGGAAATGAGGAGCTGGTGATCACCACGGATATCTGCATATCTATAGCTGATCACATTTCGCCAAGTCCTTCTTCTCTGTTTATTAATGGCTATGTGATCCATTTGTTTTCAATATTAATCTTACCCGATAATCATGTAGCTGTCAACTCTGTTGCCGACAGAAATCTACGGTCGGGATACGCCAGCGATCGCTATACAGGTGGGGGTGTACACAACAGCGCCATCTGTGGTCAGGTACTCCAGTACTTCTTGTCAACACCACCTCAATTTTTCCTCTGTCGTGCCTCCGGCTAGACCTACATGGATACGCTGTTGATTCTGGAGTTATTGTTCACGATTTGGTGATGTATTTGCTCTAGAGTTTAGCCTTCGCTATTCAGGAAGCTTTATCATTAGCTTAGCAAGTTTTTTGGAATTAATTTGATTTAATTTTGGTGACGAAGAGAGTATGAACTCTCTTTCACTTTTAAATGGCCGACCCTTCCCTTAGTCGGAAGTGTTGGTGTCGAAGAGAGTATAGACTCTCTTTCTTAATTTTGCTTAACAAAGTTATAGATTTATTTTATATCTCTCCGCCTTTTATAGGCCTCTTCGATTAACTTCCTTTTATTATAAACTTATTATAATATGCGACCTTTCCTAATAGTAGGCGGTCTTTTCTTGGAACCGAAGTTAATTAACATTGAGCCCGTCATTTTGTTTTTACCTGTTAACATTTTATGCTATTTTAATGTTTTTGAAAGAATTTCTTTGATAGTCTCGTACTGTTTTCAAAGTTGAACTAACGTTTTGTTTTGTCTCTGCAGTTGTTGACGTTCAGAACGTTCAACTTGCGCTCTATCGTTACGATAGAGAGAGAGATTCACGGTTTCACGTTGCAGTAAGAGTAAACCGATTCTAGCGTTTTGTTCATTCTTTCTTAGCTTAAATGGTTTTAATTCTAATAAAGGAACTTTTTATTTGGGAAATCTTTCAGTTTTTTTCCTTTAACAATAATATGTTTTAACGATATATATAATTGGGCTCATCTCTCAGGTTCTAAGTCAAAAGAGAGAGAGAGAGAGATAGAGACGGAGGGAGAGAGAGGAGGGTAAACGTTTCGTTCAAACGGGTAACGTTGTTATCGTTTTTGCTCTTCTCCCTAGTCTCTTTAGGGGAAGAAGGTAAACGTTTCTAGAGTTTTATTCTTGTTCTCAGGCTTTATGCGGTGAGAGATTTTAAACGTAGTTTATTTGATCTAGTGTTTAGTCTCTTTTCCAGCCACTGAATTATTTATCTTTCATTATGTTTTTCTGTTACATTGTAATACTGTTTTCGCGATTACTAACTTTTAATGAAGGATAGAATTGCGTGTTTCAGGTACAAACCACTTAAAGTTTCGAGTTCAGTGAAATAAGTGCAAACAGAAAATCAAAAGTGATAAAGTGATAAGCGCAAAGTGTTACAGTGTTGCGTTCGAGGGTTCGTCTGTTCGTGCCAGTTGTTCGCCTAGTCTGGGACCTCTTACAAGCTCCCAAGCCCAGGGGAGAAGTAACGTCGAAGGACTTATGGGTTCATCAGGCCTTGATCGACGAACAGACGTTTCCCTCCGTGGTTTCGGGTGTAACCAACTCACGTAGCCGACGTGATCACCCCACCCACACAAAGACGAGAGAGCCCATTTATTCCTCGTCTGCGGAAGAGGTTTCTCGCAGAAACCATGGACCAAATCTTGCAGCTTTTAAGTGCAAGTCGGTCCCTTCCGCGCAAGTCCAACTCCTAGGTGTAGCCATTAGCACTGGGTCAGTTCGGACTTGCTGCAGTACGACAACTGCACACCTCCCAGAGAGGCAAGGTGGTACCGCAACAGGCAGTAACTCCGTCTGTTGCCGCACCAGCTGTTTTAGACCCTCAGTCTCAATGGACAGTAGCTCCGTTTGTTGTTGTCTTTCATAGACCCTAGTGGTCTATGCTGCAGACAATGCAGTCTCAGCTTGTGGTTTTGATGCAGGAGTTTCAGGCAGAGAAGGTTAGCACACCTCCTCCTGCGAGCGCTCCTCCACCTCTGCGCAGTCCACCCTGCCAGACGTATGATGTTGAGGCTCCTCCTGCCTCCATGCGTGAGCTGCCGCATTGGGAGTTGCCAGGTACCAGCGCTATGCAGCAACCTCCTCTTACCTTGAGGCAGGAGCCTCTTGCTATGCGGCAACCTCCTCAACCCTTGAGGCAGGAGCCTCATGCATTGAGGCAACCTCCTCCACCCATGAGGCAGGAGCCTCATGCGTTGTGGCAACCTCCTCCACCCATGAGGCAGCAGCCTCATGCTATGCGGCAACATCCTCTACCCATGAGGCAGGAGCCTCATGCTATGAGGAGCCTCATGCTATGCGGCATCCTCCTCAACCCATGAGGCAGGAGCCTCATGCTATGCGGCAACCTCCTCTACCCATGAGGCAGGAGCCTCATGCTATGCGGCATCCTCCTCAAACCATGAGGCAGGAGCCTCATGCTATGCGGCATCCTCCTCAACCCATGAGGCAGGAGCCTCATGCTATGAGGAGCCTCATGCTATGCGGCATCCTCCTCAACCCATGAGGCAGGGACCTCATGCTATGAGGAGCCTCATGCTATGCGGCATCCTCCTCAACCCATGAGGCAGGAGCCTCATGCTATGCGGCAACCTCCTCTACCCATGAGGCAGGAGCCTCATGCTATGCGGCATCCTCCTCAACCCATGAGGCAGGAGCCTCATGCTATGCGGCATCCTCCTCAACCCATGAGGCAGGAGCCTCATGCTATGCGGCATCCTCCTCAACCCATGAGGCAGGAGCCTCATGCTATGAGGAGCCTCATGCTATGCGGCATCCTCCTCAAACCATGAGGCAGGAGCCTCATGCTATGCGGCAACCGCCTCAACCCATGAGGCAGGAGCCTCATACTATGCGGCATCCTCCTCAACGCATGCGGCATGAGCCTCATCCCTTGCAGCATGAGCCTCATCCCATGCAGCATGAGCCTCATACCGTGCAGCATGAGCCTCATCCCATGCAGCATAAGCCGCACGCCATGCAACATGCTCTGCTTTCCTTACAGCATGCTCTACATACAGCATGCTCTGCATACAGCATGCTCTGCATACCTTACCGCATGCTCCTCAGTCACACATCTTTGGTTGTTGCCAACTCACAAGACTGTCAAGCAGTTTCATAACGTTGCCTTCTGGTCTGCTGCTTTTGCACCAGTGAAACCCTCACTGAGAGAACTTAGCTTTTCTCGGATATGGTTCCTGCAGATGAGAAAGTACTATTCTCCCTCCTTCTGATATTCCCTTGAGGACTCTGTCATTTGGAGAGGAGCCTTTAGCTGCTTAGCCTCCTATGGATTTTTTTTTAAGCATAACATGCTTCCAGGGAGGGTAATGGTTCCACTTCAGTCGCTAACCCCGTCTGTTACCACACCTGCTCCCATAGACCTTGAGCTTTGTTGCAAGACATGCAGTCCAAGCTTAGTCCTTGTTAGAGGATTTTTTGTTTACGGAGTCAGTGTGTCACTGGGAAGACGTTCAACAACCAGCAGAAGTGACTTGTTGTGACGCAGTGCGGCAACCTCAGCAACCCGATAAGGAGTTGTCTGTACGACCCAGACAGTCTAGACAGCTTCGGGTTGTCGCTGTACTTCCTCGCTTCCCCATGGTTGACAGTTCACAGACTGTGCAGCAGTACCATGATCTTGTGTCCGGCTCCGTCAGACGACTGGCTTTTAAGAGCTCCCACAAGTCGTCGCTGTCTGGAGATTCTCAGATGGACTATGGATCTGACCAAGGAACTGGGCCTCCTGGTCAATTTTGAGGAGTCCCAGCTCGTCCCATCCCAGACCATTGTTTACCTGGGTATGGATCTTCAGAGTCGAGCTTTTCGGGCTTTTCCGTCGGCCCCAAGGATCTACCAAGCCCTAGAATGCATCCAGAGCATGCTGAGAAGGAACCGATGCTCAGTCAGGTAGTGGATGAGTCTAACAGGGACACTTTCATCGCTGGCCCTGTTCATCGAGTTAGGGAGACGCCACCTCCGCCCCCTTCAGTATCATCTAGCTGCTCACTGGATAAAGGACATGACGCTAGAGACGGTCTCAGTTCCTGTTTCCGAAGAGAGGAGGTCTACTCTCACGTGGTGAAAGAACAGCTTTCTTCTCAAGGAAGTCTACCTTTGGCTGTTCAGAAACCCGACCGCCGTCTCTTCTCTTGACGCATCAGACACGGGCTGGGGTGCGACTTTGGACGGACAGGAATGCTCGGGAACATGGAATCAGGAGCAAAGGACACTTCACATCAATTGCAAGGAGCTGTTGGCGGTTCATCTGGCCTTGATAAACTTCAAGTCCCTCCAGCTTAACAAGGTGGTGGAGGTGGACTCTGACAACACCACAGCCTTGGCTTACATCTCCAAGCAGGGAGGGACTCATTCGTGGAAGTTGTTCTAGATCGCAAGGGACCTCCTCATCTGGTCAAAAGATCGAAAGCTCACGCTGGTAACGAGGTTCATTCAGGGCGATATGAATGTCATGGCAGATCGCCTTAGCCGGAAGGGTCAGGTCATCCCCACAGAGTGGACCCTTCACAAGAATGTTTGCAGCAGACTTTGGGCCCTGTGGGGTCAGCCAACCATAGATCTGTTCGCTACCTCGATAACCTAGAGGCTCCCGTTGTATTGTTCTCCGATTCCAGACCCAGCAGCAGTTCACGTGGATGCTTTTCTGCTGGATTGGTCCCATCTCGACCTGTATGCATTCCCGCCGTTCAAGATTGTCAACAGGGTACTTCAGAAGTTCACCTCTCGCAAAGGGACACGGCTGACGTTGGTTGGCTCCGCTCTGGCCCGCGAGAGAATGGTTCATAGAGGTACTGCAATGGCTGGTCGACATTCCCAGGACTCTTCCTCTAGGAGTGGACCTTCTACGTCTACCTCACGTAAAGAAGGTACACCCAAACCTCCACGCTCTTCGTCTGACTGCCTTCAGACTTTCGAAAGACTCTCAAGAGCTAGGGGCTTTTCGAAGGAGGCAGCCAGAGTGATTGCTAGAGCAAGGAGGACATCCACTCTCAGAGTCTATCAGTCTAAAGGGGAAGTCTTCCGAAGCTGGTACAAGGCCAATGCAGTTTCCTCAACCAGTACCACTGTAACCCAGATTGCTGACTTCCTGTTACATCTAAGGAACGTAAGATCCCTTTCAGCTCTTACGATCAAGGGTTACAGAAGTATGTTGGCAGCGGTTTTCCGCCACAGAGGCTTGGATCTTTCCACCAACAAAGATCTACAGGACCTCCTTAGGTCTTTTGAGACCTCAAAGGAACGTCGGTTGTCCACTCCAGGCTGGAATCTAGACGTGGTCCTAAGGTTCCTTATGTCATCAAGATTTGAACCTCTCCAATCAGCCTCTTTTAAGGACCTCACATTAAAACTCTTTTCCTCGTGTGCTTGACAACAGCTAAAAGAGTAAGTGAGATCCACGCCTTCAGCAGGAACATAGTTTTCACATCTGAAACGGCTACATGTTCCTTGCAGCTCGGTTTTTTGCTAAATCGAACTTCCTTCACGTCCTTGGCCTAAGTCGTTCGAGATCCCAAGCCTGTCCAACTTGGTGGGGAACGAACTGGAGAGAGTACTTTGCCCAGTTAGAGCTCTTAGGTACTATCTAAAAAGGTCATATCCTTTACGAGGACAATCAGAAGCCTTATGGTGTACTATCAAGAAGCCTTCTCTTCCAAGGTCTAAGAACTCAGTTTCTTATTAATTCAGGCTCCTGATTAGGGAAGCACATTCTCATCTGAAGGAAGAAGACCTTGCTTTGCTGAAGGTAAGGACACATGAAGTGAGAGCTGTGGCTACTTCAGTGGCCTTCAAACAGAACCGTTCTCTGCAGAGTGTTATGGATGCAACCTATTGGAGAAGCAAGTCAGTGTTCGCATCATTCTATCTCAAAGATGTCCAGTCTCTTTACGAGAACTGCTACACCCTGGGACCATTCGTAGCAACGAATGCAGTAGTAGGCGGGGGCTCAGCCACTACATTCCCATAATCCCATAACCTTTTTAACCTTTCTCTTGAATACTTTTTATGGGTTGTACGGTCGGCTAAGAAGCCTTCCACATCCTTGTTGATTTGGCGGGTGGTCAATTCTTTCTTGAGAAGCGCCGAGGTTAAAGGTTGTGATGAGGTCCTTTAGTATGGGTTGCAGCCCTTTATACTTCAGCACCTAAGAGTCGTTCAGCATCCTAAGAGGACCGCTACGCTCAGTAAGGAAGACGTACTTAATAAAGGCAGAGTAATGGTTCAAGTCGTCTTCCTTACCAGGTACTTATTTATTTTATGTTATTTTTGAATAACTAATAAAATAAAATACGGGATACTTAGCTTCTTTGTTAACATGTATGCTGGTCTCCACCCACCACCCTGGGTGTGAATCAGCTACATGATTATCGGGTAAGATTAATATTGAAAAATTTTATTTTCATTAGTAAAATAAATTTTTGAATATACTTACCCGATAATCATGATTTAATTGACCCACCCTTCCTCCCCATAGAGAACCAGTGGACCGAGGAAAAAATTGAGGTGGTGTTGACAAGAAGTACTGGAGTACCTGACCACAGATGGCGCTGTTGTGTACACCCCCACCTGTATAGCGATCGCTGGCGTATCCCGACCGTAGATTTCTGTCGGCAACAGAGTTGACAGCTACATGATTATCGGGTAAGTATATTCAAAAATTTATTTTACTAATGAAAATAACATATTTTTGTAATTTCCACATGGTGTAGTCCATGTATATTTGTGGATGACCTTGTGCTGAAAAAGAATACCTCTAATGACAAAATTGTTTTTTGAACAAAAACTTATAAAAAGAGCTTCATTTTCATTTACAACTTTGTGAAATCTCAACACCATTTACCTTCTCTTTACCTTGATTGTTCCTTCCAGCTTTGGCATTGGGGTCAACAATCAGTATTTTCATACTCTCTTGGATCTCATCTTTTTCAATATTTAACTTAACCGGTGATTATATAGCTGCAACTCTGTTGCTCGACAGACAACTCTACGGTAAAAACTCGCCAGCGATCGCTACACAGGTTGCGGGTGTGCCCAACAGCGCCATCTGTCGACCAGATACCCAGTTCTCAATGTAAACAAAGACTCAATTTTCTCTCTGTCGAGGTGTCGACAAGACGTACTTTACTCGCTGTTGCTAAACTAGAGTTTTTCACATCTAATTGGTGAAGTACTATATTCTAGTTTTGAGCTTTCGCTGTGCAGGGTTTCTCTTCACACAAATCCTTGAACTCTTTTTGATAACGGATTCTTTGTTGATGACTTTTTGATAGTTTTTTGGAATTTCCCTTGACCAATTCAAAATGGCTGACCCTTCACAAGTCCCCAAATTTAGGAAGTGCAATGCTAGGGACTGTTCAAGGCGTCTTCCGAAGGCTTCTATCGACCCTCACACTGTTTGTTCCAATTGTCGGGATAAAACCTGTCAATTGGAAGATCGGTGTGAGGAGTGCGTTGGCCTTTCGGAATTCGATTTTATCGAATTTCAAAAGTATACACGTAGGCTAGAGAGAGAGATAGAGTTAGGAGAAGTTCTTCTCGTTCTATTGATATATCCTCTCCTCATGCCCCACAACCTATTCCTTCCCCTGTAGTGGTTGCTCCTAACCCCCCTCCTGGCACTCAGGAACCATCGATGGCTGATATGATGCGTGCCATCCAGGCTCTGGGTGAGAGAGTTGAGTCCCTTGCTAGTGACCGTAATCAGCTCATGGCGGATGTGAAGGAGCTTAAGTGCCAAAGTGCAGTGGGAAGTGTTAAAGTGCCGTGTGATAGTGTTGTGGATAGTGTTGCGCTTGAGGGTTCGTCTGTTCGTGCCTATCGTCCTCCTAGTCCGGGACCTCTTGCAAGCTCCCAAGTCCAGGGGAGAAGCAATGTCGTACGACGCATGGGTTCGAGAGGCTTTAATCAGCGAACAGACGTTCCCTTCGTGGTATCGGGCGTATCTACCCAAGATCGCTCCTACCTAACTAAGACGAGAGAGCCCATTTATACCTCGTTTTCTGAAGGTGTTTCTCGCAAGAAACTTTGGACCAAGGTCTCGCGACCGTTAAAACGTAAGTCGGTCCCTTCAGCACAAGTCCAACGGCCCGGTTGTAGCCACTGGGTCAGTTCGGACTCGCTGCCGTCATCCGATGACTGCTCACCGCCTAAGAGAGGCAAAGCGGTACCACTTCAGACAGTAACACCGTCTGTCGCCGCACCTGCTCCCGTAGACCCTAAGTGGTCTCTACTGCAAGACATGCAGTCTAAACTTACGTCTCTGATGCAGGACTTTCGTGCGGAGAAGGTTGCTGCCGCACCAGCTAGTGCAGTACCTAGCCTACAACCCTCCACATGATCGGTTGTGCGTCCTGTGGACGCTGAGGTAACCTTCTCACGCACACCAGTTGAGAGAGTTCCTCCACCCATGCGTTCCAGTGTGATCTGCCAGCCGCATGTTGACGTTAAGCGACGCACGGAGGTTGCCGTTGACGTTCTGGAGGTTCAACAACCGTCAGAGTTGCTTTGTTTTGACGCGGTGCGTCAACCTCCGCAACCCAGTGTGGTTTCCACTGCGCACCCACATCAGTCCAGACAGTCTGGAGTAGACGCTGTGCGTCCCCGCGCTGCCATGGTTGTTGCCAGTTCACAGACTGGGCAGCAGTTCCATGACGTTGCGTCCGGCTCAGTCACGCATGCACCAGTGCGACCGGACTCAGCGAACCAGCCGTTACCCACTCCGTTGCCGTTTCCTCATCAGTTGTCGGATGAGGAACTTTCTGATGATGATGTTGCTGCACACATAGATGAACCACAATCAGATTTGGACGAGCCTAAGTCTACTCAACCCTCTTTGGACTTTAGAAAAGTTTTGGCCATTTTCAAAGAGCTGTTTCCGGACCAGTTTGTTTCTGTGGCTCCTCGTTCTCCGCCTTCAGAGTTTGTGTTAGGCATGCCGTCTACCACTCCTGCCTTTACTAGACTCGTCCTCGCACGCTCGTCCAAGAGAGCTTTGCGGGTGATAGGAGAATGGTTGCAGTCCAAGAAGAGTTTAGGGAAGACAGCCTTTGCGTTTCCCCCTGCTAGACTCTCTTCTAGATCGAGCGTCTGGTATGCCACGGGAGAAGTTCTCGGCTTGGGAGTTCCTGCCTCTGCCCAGGGCGACTTCTCAAGTCTTGTAGACTCTCCCCGCCGCCTTGCCATGAGACGCTCAAAGATATGTTGGTCATCTTCGGACCTGGACCACCTTTTGAAAGGTATCTTTAGGGCCTTCGAAGTTTTTAACTTCTTAGACTGGTGTCTAGGAGCCCTAAGCAGAAAGATCTCTCCGACAGAGAAAGAGACTTCCTTGCTCATTATGTCCTGCATGGACAAGGCCGTACGTGATGGGTCTAATGAGCTTGCTGCATCATTTGTGTCCGGAGTCCTTAAAAAGCGTGAAAATCTCTGCTCATTCCTTTCAGCTGGAGTTACACCGGGCCAGAGATCTGAGCTTCTCTTTGCTCCTCTTTCCAAGTGCCTTTTTCCAGAAGCCCTGATTAAGGAAATAGCCGCTTCGTTGGTGCAGAAGGACACTCACGATCTTGTTGCGTCCTCCGCTCGCAAAGCTCCCCCTTTGCCTACCTTGTCAGCTAGACCAAGGATGGACACTCCAGCGTCCCGTTTTATTCCGCCCTTTCGTGGCAGAGCCTCCAGCAGAGGAGGTGCTCGTGCCGAAGGGAAACGAGGAAAGAAGAAAGGATCCAAGTCCTATAAGGGCAGAGTCTGACTGCCCGCATCTTCAGACAGCAGTGGGAGCCAGACTCAACAACTTCTGGCAGACCTGGGAGAAGAGAGGCGCAGATGCACAATCTGTGAAGTTGCTCAGAGAGGGGTACAAGATCCCTTTTGTACAGAAACCCCCTCTAGCAACGTCTCCCATCGATCTCTCTCCCAGGTACAGAGAGGAAGACAAGAGACGAGCCTTGAAACGGGAAGTGTCTCTTTTACTAGAGAAGGGAGCGGTGGTCAAAGTCTCGGACCTTCAATCTCCGGGATTCTACAACCGCCTCTTCTTGGTGTCAAAGAAGACAGGAGGGTGGAGGCCGGTGCTAGACGTCAGTGCTCTGAATGTCTTTGTCACAAAGCAGACGTTCTCCATGGAGACCACAAAGTCAGTCTTAGCAGCGGTCAGAAGGGAAGACTGGATGGTCTCATTAGACCTAAGGGACGCCTACTTCCACGTCCCCTTCCACCCGGACTCCCAACCTTTTCTGAGATTCGTTTTCAAAAAGGTTGTCTACCAGTTTCAAGCCCTGTGCTTTGGCCTAAGCACAGCTCCTCTTGTGTTTACGAGGCTGATGAGGAATGTAGCCAAATTCCTCCATTTATCGGACATCCGAGCCTCCCTCTATTTGGACGACTGGCTTCTCAGAGCCTCTTCCAGTCGTCGCTGTCTGAAGGATCTAAAGTGGACTCTAGATCTGACCAAGGAATTGGGTCTCCTTGTCAATATGGAAAAGTCACAACTGGTCCCATCCCAAACTATTGTGTATTTAGGGATGGAGATTCACAGTCTAGCTTTTCGGGCTTTTCCGTCGGCCCCCAGAATAAGCCAAGCCCAGTTATACATCCAGAACATGCTGAAGAAGGAACACTGCTCAGTCAGGCAGTGGATGAGTCTGGTAGGGACGCTATCATCCCTGGAACAATTTGTGTCATTAGGAAGACTACACCTCCGTCCTCTTCAATACCATCTAGCTTTTCACTGGAAAAAGGACAAGACGCTAGAAGCGGTCTCGATCCCCATTTCCGAAAAGATGAAGTCTTGCCTGACTTGGTGGAAGGACAGTATCAACCTAAGAGAGGGTCTTCCCCTGGCGGTTCAGACTCCCAACCACGTTCTCTTCTCGGACGCATCGGACGTAGGCTGGGGCGCGACATTAGACGGTCGGGAATGTTCAGGACTGTGGAACTCGAGTCAAAGGATCATGCATATCAACTGCAAGGAGCTGCTGGCAGTACATCTGGCCTTGAAAAGCTTCAGGTCTCTCCTTCGAGGCAAAGTGGTGGAAGTGAACTCGGACAACACCACTGCCTTGGCGTACATCTCCAAGCAAGGAGGGACCCACTCACTGACGTTGTACAAGATCGCAAGGGACCTGCTCATCTGGTCAAAAGGTCAAAACATATCACTAGTAACGAGGTTCATCCAAGGCAACTTGAATGTCATGGCAGATTGTCTCAGTCGGAAAGGGCAAGTAATTCCAACGGAATGGACCCTCCACAAGGATGTATGCAAGAGACTTTGGGCCACTTGGGGCCAACCAACCATAGATCTCTTTGCAACCTCGATGACCAAGAGGCTCCCAATATATTGCTCACCAGTCCCGGACCCAGCAGCAATACATATAGATGCCTTTCTCCTAGATTGGTCGCATCTAGATCTATACGCATTCCCACCGTTCAAGATTGTCAACAAGGTACTGCAGAAGTTCGTCTCTCACGAAGGGACAAGGTTGACGCTAGTTGCTCCCCTCTGGCCCGCGAGAGAATGGTTCACCGAGGTACTTCGATGGCTAGTAGACGTTCCCAGAAGTCTTCCTCTAAGGGTGGACCTTCTACGTCAGCCACACGTAAAGAAGGTACACCAAAGCCTCCACGCTCTTCGTCTGACTGCCTTCAGACTATCGAAAGACTCTCGAGAGCTAGAGGCTTTTCGAAGGAGGCAGCCAGTGCGATTGCTAGAGCAAGGAGAACATCCACCCTTAGAGTCTACCAATCGAAGTGGGAAGTCTTCCGAAACTGGTGCAAGTCAGTATCTGTATCCTCGACCAGTACCTCTGTAGCTCAAATAGCTGACTTTCTCTTATACCTGAGAAAAGGACGATCCCTTTCAGCTCCCACTATCAAGGGCTACAGAAGCATGTTGGCATCGGTCTTCCGGCATAGAGGCTTAGATCTTTCCAACAATAAAGATCTTCAGGACCTCCTTAAGTCTTTTGAGACCACGAAGGAGCGTCTTTTGGTTACACCTGGTTGGAATTTAGACGTGGTACTAAGATTCCTCATGTCAGACAGGTTTGAGCCGCTACAATCAGCCTCCCTGAAAGATCTCACTTTAAAGACACTTTTCCTGGTTTGCTTAGCCACAGCTAAAAGAGTCAGTGAGATTCATGCCTTCAGCAAGAACATCGGATTTTCGTCAGAAAAAGCTACATGTTCGCTACAACTTGGTTTTCTAGCCAAAAATGAGCTGCCTTCTCGACCTTGGCCGAAATCGTTCGATATTCCCAGCTTATCGAATATGGTAGGCAATGAACTAGAAAGAGTCTTATGCCCTGTGAGAGCTTTTAAGTTCTATTTAAAGCGAACTAAACCTTTACGAGGCCAATCTGAAGCTTTATGGTGTTCAGTTAAGAAACCATCTTTGCCTATGTCAAAGAATGCTTTATCCTACTTTATCAGACTGTTAATACGAGAAGCTCATTCACATCTGAGTGAGGAAGACCAAGCATTGCTTAAGGTGAGGACACACGAAGTTAGAGCTGTCGCAACTTCCGTGGCCTTTAAGCAAAATAGATCTCTGCGAAGTATAATGGACGCAACCTATTGGAGAAGCAAGTCAGTGTTTGCGTCTTTTTATCTAAAGGATGTCCAGTCTCTTTACGAGGACTGCTACACACTGGGACCATTCGTAGCAGCGAGTGCAGTAGTGGGTGAGGGCTCAACCACTACAATTCCCTAATTCCATACCCTTTTAATCTTTCTCTTGAAATGTGTTTATTGTTGTTTTTTGGGTTGTACGGAAGGCTAAGAAGCCTTTCGCATCCTGGTTGATTTGGCGGGTGGTCAAAGTCATTTCTTGAGAGCGCCTAGATTAGGGGTTTTGATGAGGTCCTGTTGTATGGGTTGCAACCCTTGATACTTCAGATCCTAGGGGTAGATCAGCATCCTAAGAGGATCGCGAGGCTCCGTAAGGAAGACGTACTTAAAAGGCAGAGTAACTGTTCAAGTCGACTTCCTTACCAGGTACCTGTTTATTTTGTTTTTGTTATTTTGATAACTTCTAAAATGAAATAAAAAACTCTTAGCTCATAAAAGTGTAAACATATATTACTGGTCTCTACCCACCATCCTGGGTGTGAATCAGCTATATAATCACCGGCTAAGTTAAATATTGAAAAATGTTATTTTGATTATAAAATAAATTTTTGAATATACTTACCCGGTGATTATAAATTAAATGACCCTCCCTTCCTCCCCAATAGAGACGCAGTGGGACGAGGAGAAAATTGAGTCTTTGTTTACATTGAGAACTGGGTATCTGGTCGACAGATGGCGCTGTTGGGCACACCCGCAACCTGTGTAGCGATCGCTGGCGAGTTTTTACCGTAGAGTTGTCTGTCGAGCAACAGAGTTGCAGCTATATAATCACCGGGTAAGTATATTCAAAAATTTATTTTATAATCAAAATAACATATTACACTATGCAAGTCTTCATAGAATACATCTTTCTTTACTTCAGGGGCATCATTTGTTGATGCATAGCAAACTGTAACTCTCATATGTTCCAACAATACAAACCATTTCGTTCTCTATAGTAGGGTATCAATTTCTGCGAAGCTGAAAACTAGCCGATAGCCTTTTCAACTACTGAGCTCCCTCTTTTCGCTACTTAGCAGTAGGAGGGGAGTGGGTGACCACTCCCCCATTCCCCTTATACCGGCGACCAGCTGTCACTTTTCAATTCAGCTTGGTGGAGTGTAGACGTGCTGTCTTTCTCTCCCGCAATATAGTGGGGAAAAATACTTCCTATATTTTAGAACTGGCTGGTTTGAATTTATGCTTTTTCTTTGCTTTGCCTTTACTTTTTCTTTTCAGGAGTACTTGCCTGTGAAGGGTCAATATGCGAACCTGTCCTGGGAAGGAAGGTTGCCACTGCAGCACCTTTTTGTCCGCCGAGGAGACGGACTCTCATGGTCTCTGCCCTTCGTGCAGGGGTCACTCCTGCACAGAGAAGTCTCCATGTAATGATTGTAGGAAGTGGTCTCCCTCCCAATGGGCGCGATTTGGTAAACGCAGGTAGAAGATTAAAGGAGGATTCTTCCCCCTCGGAGTTTGCTGCGAAGGGAAAGAACCCAGACCACCTACTCCTGCAAATCAATCTGCCCATCCTGGCTCTTCCCGTCCAGGTTCCCCTGGAGCCCCTTCAGGTAAGAGTGACAACCATTAAATGCCTGGGCAACCCTGCTGTTCGGCGGTCTCCGTTGCATCTCATAGCAAAGCAATGCTGACCTCCTCTGCAGGGGAACCTTTTGATGATGACTTGTTGCAATGTTCAGTATATGGCCATCCCTACGGCTTACGGGCCCCCATCCGAGGAATGTCTTCAGGAGGTCCTCCGCTTGGGCATGCGTGCATGCTCAGGCACAGAGTCCTTGTCTTCGGCCCGTTCCTCCCGCTCTTCTTCGGAGGACTGACAGAGGCAGGTGAGGACGAGTACCCCTTGGGGTATTACATCCTGGGACTCTCGAGTCCCAGGAACAAGCTTCGGCTTTGTTCCTTCTGCTAAACCTTGCCTTGATCCTCTGGAGGGGCTTGCCCCTGCGGAGGAAAAGGTAAAGGATTTGCTTGGAGGCTTGCCTCCAGGTGAGGGAGAATCGATCCTTCCGAGGAAAGACGAACCCACACCCATCATCGCCGATCTTCAGTCTCACCCTTGCGGCGATGCTCCCCTGGGAGCGAAGGGGCTGACCGTCCTTCCCGCTTGCAGGAGAGGCAAGTCTCCCCCGAGTGATAACCACCACGGAGGTTCCATCAACACCCTATGGAATCATCCATATCAGGATCGAGTCCATCCGACGGTGGCCCTTTGGAGCTTGATAACAATCACAGGACTCGTCACATCATCTTGCCTCCTCGCCAGCGCACCCGCAGGGTGCAGCGAGCACGATACCATCCTCGCGCTCTCAAACGCGCATCGCTAACCCCAACCTCACTAATGGTGGAGAATAAGGTTGCGCGCATGACTTCTCCTGCTCGATACTCACCCTCAGGGTGAGACACGCACACTCGCTCCAAGCGGCGAGACTTCTCGTCAGCACAAAGTGAGCATAGCAAATCAAGCCCTCCAAAGGCGAGTACTATGTACTTGACCACCTCTTGGTACCATGCAGCGCTCACTTCTTTACCAGAATGCGCTACGCGCGCTTCACACCCGGTGAGCACTCTTCACACCCGGTGAGCACTCTTCGCGCGACCAGCACGACACATGCATCAAGTGCTACAGTTTCAGGCAGGGCTTTGCACTTGCAACAACATGCGCCCACGAAGAGCGAGCTTCCTCTGCCTTATGCGCTCAGGCGCATCCTCGGACTGCTACACCTGGGGATAGTAGGGACGTTCAGCGCCCGCGCGCGCCTGCAAGAGAGCACGCTCCCGATCGACTGCTCTCTGGTGAGAGCTTATGCCGGCGTGAGGGCGAGCGCGCACCAGATAGCAAGCTCTCATCACGTAAGACGGAGTGGCAAAAAGACTTAGCGCAATCCATCCAGTGCGATCGTGCTACGGAACCACTGAAGGCCCAGCCACTGCGCACGTGGCAAGTAGGTGAGATGCACCAACAACACCGCGTCGCAAATCACCCAGAGGTCTTCAGGCTTACAGGCACACCGAGAACTTTGAAGCAATGTTCCCCAGGGAATATGATAAGCCCAACAAGCCCACAAGACCAGTTTCCTTCGAGGCTTTGTCACCAGGTCCTAGACATCAAGGTAACTCTGTGGAGTTTTCCTTTACCAAGGAAACCATGTGGGTTGCAGGATCTGGTGAAGGCTATCAAGGAGGCAGTAGGGGTTCCAGCACAACCCCCTTCCTTGGTAGTCAGAACCCCTGCGATTCCTTTGGACTCCAAGGGCGAAGATTCCCCCCTTCAGATCCTCGACGCTTTTCACTTCCGAGGCAGACCCGATCACCTCCCACGGTACACTCCTCCAGATATGAGGATTACCCGAAGAGTAAGGGTCGGACCACGCAGGACCCCACGTGGGAGAGGTTGGGCATGATTCCTATCGTGCCCAAGGGCAAGAGGAGAGAAGGGAGGAATAGAACTCCAACTACAGGAGATACTTTGCACCCTAGGCTGTGGGGGGGTTCGAGATCTCCAAGAGAGACTCATGCTCTGAGGTCTACTGCTTGTCGCCCATAGAGCCTGCAGAATCATCCACCAAGGAGGCTCCAACTCCAGCCAGCGCGACTGAGGGAGCAGGTTCCGAGGTCACAAGGGTTTTGGAAAAACCCTCTCTCCTGGATTCCATTGCTCTAGGACCCAGAGAGAGAAAGGACTCTAAGACCATTCCTAAGAACTGGTAGTCTATGGGTTACCGTCAGCCTCAAAGGAATGAGTCTAAGGGTTCAACCACTGTGGGGTGTGTATCCCACAGTGGTCTGCCTCCCAGATTATCAAAGACCCCAGTTGATGAACTCCACCCTCCTCGAGCTGCAATTGGTGCTAGCTTGGGTGAGGAAGTAACCTTTGACAACGGATCTGACCACTCAGATGGGGCCTTACTGCTGGTCTCCAGCCTGAAGGTATCTGCACTGGATGAAAAGAACTCTGATAGAGTTTTTCTTCAGGTCCTTTCGTGCATTTGCCGCGTGAACAACCCCAGGGAACCAGACCAGGTTTCCCATGAGGGCAAAGACACGGTTCTGGATCTGTTCTCCGACGCCCCTAAACCCACCAAAACCAGAGTATCCCTACCCTGGTCTAGGGGGGTGAAGGCAGCAAAAAAGCGAGCGTATGCCTAGGTAGCTGGCGCTACGCACTTACTCAGAGTGGATGATTCCTCCAGGCTACTTCCTCCGCCGTACATCAGGCACAGGAAGTACTATGAGGTGATTGATGACGATCCCGCAGCTCTACCGCTCGATCCAAAGATCGTGTCATTCACATTGGGTTACTCCATCAAGAGGCTTGCAAACCTTTCAGTTGAGTTCTCTGCGGCTGACGCCGCCAACATGGAGCGTGTTGCAAAGTGTGCTTTGCAATCTGCCTCATGGTTGGGTATTGGTTGGGGACAGTTGGCTACCTCGTCAAGAACGAGGACTTCTCGTCGAAGAAGAGAAATGAAGGCCTCTTCTCCTTCCTTCTCTCAACGGCCAGGATCCATGAATTTGTTACGGAGAGTGTCGTCAACCAATGGGCCATTCGGATCTGCACTGAACGGGTTTGTCGAAAAAACTCTGTTCAAGATGGAGACCGCTCAGACGGTTAGACAAGCAATGAGAATGAGACCACAGGATTTCATGATCTCCGTGGATCTGAAGGATGTGTACCTCCAGATCCCAGTCCACTCAGCGTCAAGGAAGTATCTCCGTGTTATGTCGGCAAATCAGGTATACCAATTCAGAGTGTTGTGCTTCGGCCTGTCGACAGCACCCCAAGTGTTCACAAGGCTCTTCACCTTAGTGTCCACATGGGCTTATAGCCAAGGGATATGGCTTCTCGGGTACCTCGACGATTGGCTGATACTGGCAGACTCGAGAGAAACCCTCCTTCTCCACCGAGACAAACTTTTCCAACTTTGCCAGGATCTGGGGATCTTGATAAACTACAAGAGGTCACATCTAGAGCCAGTACAAAAATGGTATACCTAGGGATGAATATCAAGACCACACTAGGAAAGAGTAAGAAGATTGAGGAATGTAGCTCATCCATTCTTCTGAGACCAACTCGTCGATGGCAGCAATTGCTACGGCACCTAACCTCTCTTAAGAAGTTAGTCCCACATGGCAGACTTCGTCTAAGGTCTCTACAGTGGCGACTTAAGTCCTACTGGGCACAATAGGAGTCCTCACCGGCCACGCTAGTGTCGGTAAGTCCAGAGCAGCAGAGACACCTGGAGTGGTGGGTGTCCAACACCAACCTCTTCCGGGGTGTTGATCTCCTCTCTCTTCCCCTGTCACACCTGATGGCTTCAGGCATATGGTCAGAATCCGAAAGGTTGTGCCACATAAACCTCCTAGAGATGAGGGCAGCATTCCTGGCCCTCAAGACCTTCAAACAGCTCCATTTAGGGCCCACACTAGTGCTGATGAGCGAAAACACTACGGTAGTGTCGCACATCAACAAGTGTGTTGTGGCTCATCAACAAGCGTGTTGTGGCTCATCAACAAGCGTGTTGTCGCTCATCAACAAGCAAGGAGGTACCTCTTCTCAGCCCCGTTACCAGCTGGTTGTGGAAATCCTCTCTCCTCCCCCGGATTTAATGTTCTTCACAGATGCGTCATAAGAAGGGTGGGGGCTCATCTATCACACCTGACTGCTTCAGGCCTATGGTCAGAATCCGAAAGGTCATGCCACATAAACTTCCTAGAGATGAGGGCAGCATTCCTGGCCCTCAAGATCTTCTTCAGGACACACAGTAGTGCTGATGAGTGACAACACTACGGTAATGTCCCACATCAAGGTAGGAAGTACCTTTTCACAGCCCCTTTACCAGCTGTCTGTGGAAATCCTAAGATGGACTGAAGAAAATTTGGTAACCCTATCAGCCCGCTTCATCCTGGGCAAGAAGAACATCTTGGCAGACAATCTGAGCAGGAAGTCTCAGATTGTGGGTTCCGAATGGTCTTTGGACCAATAGAAAGCCAACAAAGTTTTGACTTTATGGGGTTCGCTGATGATAGACCTCTCTGCGTCGTCTCTCAACCGGAAGCTTCCGATATGTTGTTCCCCAGTGGCGGACCCTCAAGCGGTCTGGCACGATGCATTCCAGCAAAAATGGAACAATCTGGACATCTACACACCCCCCTTCTGCCTAGTAAGAAGGCTATTGAACAGAATCCAGGAATCACACAACCTTCAGATGACCTTGATAGCTCCGCTCTGGCAACATATGGAATGGTTTACAGACGTGCTATATCTGCTAGCCAAGACACTCTGCGAGCTACTACCTTGTCCAGAACTTCTCAGACAACCACACAGCGAGATTTTCCTCAGGGCGGTGAAATCGATTTGACTTCACAATGTGAAAAAAATTAATAATAGTTGGGGAAAATACAAACCATTTCCACATATAACAAGCTTGGGTTATATATGTTTTAAAGTAACTCTCATTATCAATTCCCTTTTGTCATAATGTCTGATATTCTGCCCCAGTACTGTACTATAATGATTTTCCATATATTCACTGTAAAGATTTCAATTTTTCTTAATTAGGTTTACATATTTTGCCAGCAACAAATTCATTTATTTTTAAAACAGAAAGTCATGAATAGAAGCATTATTTATATTTTTAAGGGGTATTGTAATATTTTTTGGTCCTACCAGTTGTCTAACCACATTTGTTTTTGCAGCACGCCCTACTCTCTGTAGGGTTTTTGGAGAGGCAACCAGAAGTTTAGTCGAGATGTGGCACAAGTAAAATTATTGTAAGGGTGCTGTATTATGTCCGAGTCTGTTTATAGGGTTAATCAGCTTGATAAAAAAAATGTTAATGTAAACATTTCTGTCCTGCTACATGAGTAACTTCTCAAACTTGGTATTGACAGTGTGTTCTGACAGTGACCTATCTAGAGGTTTAGTAAAACATTTTAAGGATCAAGATATTGCTACTCCACATCACCAGATCACAAAAGGTGATTCCATACTGGAACTTAGTGATGGAAAGTTCTTTTAAATGTTTGCCCCAGAACCAAGTGAACGTAAAGGGGCCTAAAACCGTCTTTTTGCGGAAGACCACAAACTTTCAAGTGTCATAAACATTAATAGTAAACTGGAACTATTGAAATGGCATACTGGTACTTGCCCAAATAGATACATGGTTAGGTGTGTCTTTGTTAATACTTGTACTGAATAGAAACACTTATGAGTGTCCCCCCCCCCCAGTGGAAATCTTGATTTTGTAATTTGTTTATCTTGTCACCCGGATGCTGAAGTTAACGTAAGGGATGTTGATTTTGTCTTTGATTATTTTGATTGATACATTACGGTATTCCTAACAGTTTTTCAAATAAATTGTTCTTTTGCCTATTTTATGTATACAGCATTTCATTTCAGAACCTCTCACCACGATGTCTTCTCCACCACTGTTTTTTGAAGCTCATAAGTACAGTAATTTATCATAATTCTTTCCTCCCACACTGTGTTTTGTTATTAATTATAATATTCCCTTTCACCTAATGTTCTTGTACTTTTATTTATAATCCAGCTAGCCCAATGAAAGGTATGATAAAAAACAAGATTCTAGCTGGGTCCCCTTGCCCAGTATAAATCAAGGGGTGGTGCCCAGAGCTCCGTTCTCTTGACCTGTTATTTAGGTTTTTTGGGGGTATTCCACCGTTGTATGTTTGTTGTGTAGTGAACATCGGGTTGTGGTCGGCATCCGGATAGTAGGCAGTTTGGGTGCTACCTTTGGCCACAGTTCGCAAACCACTACAACGCCTGGAGGTTACCTAGTAGCTCCTCGCAAGGAAGGCTTTTCGGAGCTGGTTGCGAGGTACATGTCTGGATACCTCAGAGAGTTCACCTTGCCCCTCTATCAGGCCAAGTGGACAATCTTCTGTGGTTGGTGCCTCTGTTCCAACAATAGCGGAGTTGTTGTTGTACCTCAGGGAGGAAAAATGCCTTTCAGTGTCGACGGTGAAAAGCTATCGCTTGGCCTTAAGCCTCGTCTTTAAACTGAATGGCGTCGACATTTCCTCCTCGAGAGAATTGTCTCTTCTCTTACGAAACTTCGAGCAGACTTGCCCTCAGACGGAAGTCAGATCACCTCCATGGAACTTAAAGGTTCTACGTTCCTTGAAAGGAGCACCTTACGAACCTCTTCGTCAGGCCTCCGACAGAGACATTACACTAAGGACGGCTTTCCTAGTAGTACTGGCCTCTGCGAAGAGAGTCAGTGAGCTACACGGTTTCTGCTACGACATCGCCTATTCAAGGGGATGGGGTCAGGTTACACTCGGTTTCATACCAGAGTTTGTAGCCAGGACTCAAAATCCGTCAGTAGCCGATCCTAGATTCAGGTCCTTTCGGATTGAGAGTCTCCATTCCGTAACCGATGATCCTGATCAGCTCTACTCTAAACGAATGAGAGGATGCCGTCCTCATCTCAACAGACTCTTTGTCAGCACGTGGAGGACGAAGCGACACATCACAAGGAATTCCATCTCTTCATGGATCCGTCAAGTCATCGAGAGTGTCATAGAATCGACAGATCGTTGTCCCCGTGCACACGACATGAGAGCTATAGGCACCTCACTATCATTCAGAGAGGACTTTTCAGTCACGCAGGTACTACAGGCAAGTGTCTGGAAATGCCAGACTACCTTTACAACCCATTACCTGCAAGACATCACCCACAGGGCCCTAGACACATTCTTGCTAGGGCCTGTGGTAGCAGCACAAGATGTGGTATAAACCTCGACTCCCTTTTAGGACAAGTATCAGTTGATCGATGGCGGACGTTACTCGCGAGTAAGTCTGGAATGAATGAGTGAGTGACTGGAGTATTTCATTCTTCATTTTTCCCCCTCTCATGGGGTCAGGGTCACAGCGTCCGAGAGCCTCTGCATAAGCTGACCTCTTCTAACTGTGGGTTAGTATCGTTTTATTTTGAGCAGCCTCAGTTATCATTGACAACTGGTGGTGTCTCCCATCTCCCAAGCTGAGTGGGGTTTTGGGTGACATCAGGAACAATAATCTGCTACACACAACCGTATTATTTTACCGATGTTAACCGACTACCTTTCTTTCAGTTGTCATATGAGAAGGCCGCCAACCTGAAGGATGACGAGGTGTCAGGAACCCTCAGCCGCAACTTCTATGAGTATCCTGAGGCTTCCCGGGACAGTGAACCAGCCAGTTGGACCCGGACTACCACCCTCCTGAAGGTGAATCCCTACTAAAGAGGACGTAATGGTTTGTATTTTGTGTCAGAACAAATAACAGATTAGGAGTCAATTTGTATTTTTCCAAACATACAAACCTGTAGTCTTCTTTACACATGTACTGCGCCCGCCAACACCTACCCCCTGGAAGTCCTGCCGAATTTCAAAGTGACGGCTGATCGCCAGTCACCCACTCCCCCCCCCGCCTTACCGCTAATTAGCTAAAGGAGGGAGCTCAATAGTTGAAAAAGCTATCGGCTAGTTTTCAGCATCGCGGAAATTGATTCCCTACTAAAGAGAACTACAGGTTTGTATGTTAGGAAAAATACAAATTGATTCTTAATTTGTTATATTGCACTGTTTTGATTTAAATTTTGCAAGTAACAATCTACTATTTACAGATCTCTGCTCAGTTAATGCCTTTTCTGCTCTTGGTGTCATCATCATTCCTACACCTCTTCCAACTCCATCTGTTCTTCCTGAATAGATGTGTATTTGTTCTGTATCTGGAATACAAATCTATACTACTTAGAGGTATTACTTCCGGCGAAGCTGAAAGGAAGTGCCGTTAAAATTAAGCAAGGGTTAACTACTCATCCAGCTAGTTAGCGGGGTGTAGGGGGTATAGCCAGCTACCCCTCTCACTCACACACACCTGTGACTGTGCTCTACATTGCTTTTGGCTCGGATGGAGAACGGTTGTTGCCGCTCTTTCTCCTCACATATTTGGACTGCCGTTACTCTTTGTCTTTCTTTTCAGTGTGTGTGTCTGTGCCTTCCTGCGGCCTTGCGTACCTGCTGTAGCCCTGAGGGCTGCACCTGCAGTACCTTTATGTCCACAGAGGGCACTGATCCTCACTGCCTTGGCCCGGTCTGCAGGGTTCAACGATGTAGTGAATCTAACAACTGTAATGAAGGCTGGTAGTGGTCTGCCTCCCAGTTGGAAAGGTTCGGTCTCTAGCTTAAGAAGAAGTCCAAACGGGATTCTTCTCCTTCAAAGGTTACTTGAAGCAGAAGAAACCCAGGGCTTCTTCTTTCGCTTCTCGACCTTCCTCCGAAGCTCTTGCTCGAACGGTCTCCTCCAAGGGACCATCAAGCAGTAGCGTAGACCTTATAACTCCTTGTCAACCTCTTCTCAAGAGACAGTGTTTCTTCCCCTAGCGAAGCGGCCCCACCTCTCCCCCCGTGAGATTCTTGTCTTTGTCTCCTCTATTACAAGTTTGGCCGTCCCTGTGTTTGCCCGGCTCTCCTTCCAAGAAGGCTCTGTTCCAGCTGCTGCATCAGGGTGCTGGGTTGCAGCGTTCGTCGGTAACAGAAGTAGACTCTTTGGCCCTCGTCGACGTCGCAGTGTCAGAGGACTCGTTTTCTGCCCTGCCAGCCAACTCTTCGTCTTTGTATGCTTTTTCCGCCGTTGCCAGAGACTGCATTTCCCCCATGCTGACCATCCTTCGGGGGAGGGGAGCAAAGTGCTTGGCTTGTCTTTCCTGCGAATGCTTCCCCCTCCCGAGAGGGTTCACTCATAGAAACTCCTCTTCGGAGGCCTGCTGCTGCTGATCCTCCTCCTCCTCCTATGGAGCATCATTGTGGTCGTAGACCCCGTCGTTCTTGTCCTCCTCTTCGCCTAAGTGATGCTCCTTCACCGTCGGTTAGGAAACGCCTCTTTGGTTTATCAGCCTCGTTATTGCAGCTCACCTCTTCGGAGGAACCTTCTCGCCTTGCTTGGCCTGGTTCCCGATGTTCGCCTGCCTCTGGACCTTCACCTGCCTCCAGGGACTCTGCTGCTCGTCACCGCACTATCCAAGACTAGAGAACAATGGTTTGATTTTGGAGTGTCCTTCTCTTACAAGTGCATCAGATTGAGGGTAAAGGTTACATATTAGTCGGGGGCAAAATTAAAGAATGACTGGCCATTTTATTTTCCTTTCAAAAGCCTTGTCAGCTGGACTGGGTCGGGATGCAGGTAATCTCCACTCTTGCTATTCTCTACTCAGTGTAGAAGTCTTTTCTCCACACTCCTTATAGGGGGGAGTGTGACTTAGCTAGGCAAATCCATAAATATACGTATCCTATACGGATAGCTTCAAACATATCCATTAGATATATATGCCAGGTCTTAAAACACATATTCAGCTCAGAACTATCCTTGATGCCAGGTCTGTTTACCCTCTGGTATTGCTAAACCATTAGTTCGTGTGGTGTTAGAATCCTCAACTCTTTACATGCACGAGTTTTGAGTGGCCCGGGATAAGTTTTCCAACCAGTTGGAATGGAAACGTCCTCCCGCCTAAGGATGAGGTTTAGTATATTGGATCAAATTACTAATTTGGAAGTAATTTATATTTTTCCGTAATTATACAAACCTGAGTTCTTTACTCATACTTTCCTGTCATTACCAAGCTCCCAGAAAGTCCCAGCTGCACCCAAAGTTGTTTGTCAGTGAGCAAGCAGGCAGGTGGTGCTTTCCCTGCTACTGGACCAGTAACTACGGCCAGTTGTTGATACTTCATTATAATTTTTAACTCGTATTCCAGCTTGTGCTGGTGTCATACTCCTAAGTAAAAGACTCGGGGTTATACACAATAGTTAGGAAAAATAAAGATTACTTCCTTATTTGTCATATTTCAGGTTTTAATAATTTAGCCATCATTTGTACAAAATAAGGCACATTTATATTGGTTGTAGATGAGTTTCTTTTAAAATTCTGATGGTAAAAGTGAACCACCATTCTACATAATGCATATTTTTCAATATTAAACTTACCCGGTGATCTTATAGCTGTCAGCTCTGCTGCCCGACAGAAAAACCTACGGACGGAATACGCCAGCGATCGCTATACAGGTGGGGGTGTACATCAACAGCGCCATCTGTCGAGCAGGTACTCAAGTACTCGATGTCAACACAGAACCAATTTTCTCTCTGTCGTGCCACCGGCAAGACCTACTAAATACGCTCTTGTTTTCTGGATTGATTTTCACGTTATTTGGTGAAGTATTCATTCTGGTTATTAGCTTTCGCTGTGCAGAAGTTATCTTCAATACTTCCTTGCATTTTTTTATTGGATTTTGGATTATTTGTTGACGACTTGGATAGATTTTGAATTTCCCCCCTTTGACTAATTCAAGATGTCTGACCCTTCTCAAGTCCCCAAGTACAGGAAGTGTAGCGCTAGGGACTGTTCAAGGCGTCTTCCGAAGGCCTCTATCGATCCGCACACCATTTGTTCCTATTGTAGGGGTAAAGCCTGTCAATTGGAAGATCGATGTGAGGAATGCGTTGGGCTTTCGGAATTCGATTTTCAAGAATTCCTGAAATATGCACGTAGGCTAGAGAAGGATAGGATCAGGAGGAGTTCGTCTCGCTCAATTGATTTTTCCTCTCCCCATGCCCCACAACCTATTCCTTCCCCTGTAGTGGTTGCACCCGACCCCCCTGCTAGCTCTCATCAACCTTCAATGGCAGATATGATGCGGGCCATCCAGGCTCTAGGTGAGAGAGTCGAGTCATTGGCGAATGACCGCAATCAACTCATGGCTGACGTCAGGGAATTGAAAGGTAAAAGTGCAGTGGGAAGTGAAGTGAGTGTCAGTGCAGTGAAAAGTGTCAGTGTTACGCATGAGGGTGCGTCTGTTCGTGCCTGTCGTCCTCCCAGTCCGGGACCTCTTGCAAGCTCCCAAGCCCAGGGGAGAAGCAATGTCGTACGACCAAAGGGTTCGACAGGCTTTAATCAGCGGACAGACGTTCCCTCCGTGGTTTCGGACGTATCTTTCCTAGATCGTCCCACCCACAAGAAGACGAGTGAGCCCGTTCATTCCTCGTCTGCGGAAGAGGTTTCTCGCCAGAAACGATGGACCAAGGTCTCACGGCCTCTTAAACGCAAGGTCCCTTCCGAGCAAGTCCAACGGCCCAGGTGTAGCCACTGGGTCAGTTCGGACTCGCTGCAGTCCTCCGACGACTGCACACCTCCTAAGAGAGGCAAAGTGGTACCGCAACAGGCAGTAACTCCGTCTGTTGCCGCACCAGCTCTTGTAGACCCTAAGTGGTCTTTGCTGCAGTCTATGCAGACTCATTTAGCTGCTGTTATGCAGGAGTTTCGTGCGGAGAAGGTTGACGCTGCACCCGTTAGCCTACAACCAACCACGGTTGTGCGCCCAGCAGACGCTGAGGCTGCCTGCTCCCACACTCCAGCTGTGAGAGCTCCTCCACCCATGCGCAGTCGACCCTGCCAGACGCATGATGACGTTCACAGACGCACGGAACCCTCCGTTGACGTGCGTGTGCTACCACAACAACAGGAGGGTGGAGTTAAGCTGCCGTGTTTTGACGCGGTGCGTCAGCCTCCGCAACCCACGGTGGTCTCCGCTATCCGACCACAGTCGGGAGTAGACGCTTTGCGCCCCCATTCAGCTATGGTTGTTGCCAGTTCTCAGACTGACCAACAGTGGCATGATGTTGGGTCCAGTGCAGCCACGCATGCACCCGTGCTGCCGGACTCAGCCGTCCAGCATTTACCTACTCCGTTGCCTCTTCCTCCTCAACATTCAGACGATGGACTCTCTGATGATGACGAAGCTGCACATCTTGACGACCAACACTCGGACATCGACGAACCCAAGACCACGCCTCCCTCCTTAGACTTTAGGAAAGTGCTTGCGCTGTTCAAGGATTTATATCCGGATCAGTTTGTGTCTGCAGCACCACGCTCGCCTCCCTCTGAGTTCGCTTTAGGCATGCAGTCAGCAGCTCCTGCCTTTACGAAGCTCGTACTCGCTCGCTCGTCCAAGAGAGCTTTAAGGGTACTGGGAGAGTGGTTGCAGTGCAAAAAGCAACTTGGGAAGACAACCTTCATGTTTCCCCCGGCCAAGCTTGCTTCCAGATCTAGCGTCTGGTATGCCACGGGAGAAGTTCTCGGCTTGGGAGTTCCTGCCTCTGCCCAGGGCGACTTCTCAAGTCTGGTAGACTCTCCCCGCAGGCTGGCTATGAGACGCTCCAAGATTTGCTGGACTCCTTCGGCTATGGACCATCTTATGAAAGGAGTTTTCCGTGCATTCGAAGTCTTTAACTTCTTGGACTGGTGTTTGGGAGCGTTGAGCAGGAAGACCTCCCTTTCTGATAAGGAAACTTCCATGCTCATTATGTCCTGCATGGACAAAGCCATACGGGATGGTTCTAGTGAGCTTGCGGCTTCTTTCGTGTTCGGGGTCCTCAAGAAGCGGGATCACCTTTGCTCCTTCTTGTCAGCGGGAGTCACCCCATGTCAAAAGTCGGAACTTATGTTTGCTCCGCTCTCGAAGTGTCTCTTCCCTGAAGAGTTGATCAAGGAGATTGCCGCCTCCTTGATCCAGAAAGACACTCATGACCTGGTGGCTTCATCCGCACGCAAAGCCAACCCTTTGCCCTCCGTACCTAGACCCAGGATGGACACTCCAGCGTCAAGGTTCATTCCGCCCTTTCGTGGCAGAGCCTCCAGCAGAGGAGGTGCTCATGCCGGAAGTCAACGCGGGAGCAAGAAGAAGGGTTCCAAGTCCTCTAAAGGCAGAGTCTGACTGCCACCTTCTTCAGACAGCAGTGGGAGCCAGGCTCAAGAACTACTGGCAGGCCTGGGAGAACAGGGGCGCAGACGTCCAGTCTGTGAAGTTACTCAGAGAGGGGTACAGGATTCCATTCTTGCGCAAGCCCCCTCTAGCAACAACTCCCATCGACCTCTCTCCCAGGTACAGAGAGGAGGACAAGAGGCTAGCTTTACAGCAAGAGGTGTCTCTCTTACTACAAAAGGGAGCGGTAGTCATAGTCCAGGACCATCAATCCCCGGGCTTCTACAACCGTCTCTTCTTAGTGGCGAAGAAGACAGGAGGGTGGAGACCGGTGCTAGACGTCAGTGCTCTGAATGTCTTTGTCACGAAGCAGACATTCACCATGGAGACGACAAAGTCGGTTCTAGCATCGGTCAGGAAGGAAGACTGGCTGGTCTCGTTAGACCTAAAGGACGCTTACTTTCACGTCCCCATCCACCCAGATTCCCAACCTTTTCTAAGGTTCGTTTTCGGGAAGGTTGTATATCAGTTCCAAGCCCTGTGCTTTGGCCTAAGCACGGCACCTCTAGTTTTTACCAAACTGATGAGGAATATTGCCAAATTCCTGCATTTAGCAAACATCAGAGCCTCCCTCTATTTGGACGACTGGCTTTTAAGAGCTGCGTCAAGTCGTCGCTGTCTGGAGAATCTAAAATGGACTCTGGATCTGACCAAGGAATTGGGTCTCCTGGTCAATATGGAAAAGTCCCAACTCGTCCCATCCCAATCTATAGTATACCTAGGAATGGAGATTCAGAGTCAAGCTTTTCGGGCTTTTCCGTCGGCCCCCAGAATCAGTCAAGCCCAAGAATGCATCCAGAGCATGCTGAAGAAGGACCGATGTTCAGTCAGACAGTGGATGAGTCTGATAGGGATGCTTTCTTCACTGGACCAGTTCATCGCGTTAGGGAGACTCCACCTCCGACCCCTTCAGTTTCACCTAGCTGCTCACTGGAGAAAGGACAAGACGCTAGAAGCGGTCTCGGTTCCTATTTCCGAGAAGATGAAGTCTTCACTGACTTGGTGGAAGAACAACATTCTCCTCAAGGAGGGTCTGCCACTGGCTGTTCAGACCCCCGACCACCTTCTCTTCTCGGACGCATCGGACACGGGCTGGGGTGCAACATTGGACGGTCGGGAATGCTCGGGCACGTGGAATGCGGATCAAAGAACATTGCACATCAACTGCAAGGAGCTACTGGTAGTTCATCTGGCCTTGAGAAGCTTCAAGTCCCTCCTTCTAGGCAAGGTGGTGGAGGTGAACTCCGACAACACCACAGCCTTGGCGTACATCTCCAAGCAAGGAGGGACTCATTCGATGACGTTGTACGAGATCGCAAGGGACCTCCTCACCTGGTCAAGAGATCGAAACATATCCCTAGTAACGAGGTTCATTCAAGGCGACATGAATGTCATGGCAGACCGCCTCAGCCGGAAGGGTCAAATCATCCCAACAGAGTGGACCCTTCACAAGAATGTTTGCAACAGACTATGGGCCTTATGGGGTCAGCCTACCATAGATCTGTTCGCAACCTCGATGACCAAGAGGCTCCCAATTTATTGCTCACCGATTCCGGACCCAGCAGCAGTTCACATAGATGCCTTTCTTCTGGATTGGTCCCATCTAGACCTTTATGCATTCCCCCCGTTCAAGATTGTCAACAGAGTACTGCAGAAGTTCGCCTCTCACGAAGGGACAAGGTTGACGTTGGTTGCTCCCCTCTGGCCCGCGAGAGAATGGTTCACCGAGGTACTGCAATGGCTAGTAGACGTTCCCAGAACACTTCCTCTAAGAGTGGACCTTCTGCGTCAGCCGCATGTAAAGAAGGTACACCCAAGCCTCCACGCTCTTCGTCTGACTGCCTTCAGACTATCGAAAGACTCTCGAGAGCTAGAGGCTTTTCGAAGGAGGCAGCCAGAGCGATTGCTAGAGCAAGGAGGACATCCACTCTCAAAGTCTACCAGTTGAAGTGGGAAGTCTTCCGAAGCTGGTGCAAGTCAAAATCAGTATCCTCAACCAGTACCTCTGTAACTCAGATAGCTGACTTCCTTTTATACCTAAGGAAGGAAAGATCCCTTTCAGCTCCCACGATCAAAGGTTACAGAAGCATGTTGGCAACAGTCTTCCGTCACAGAGGCTTAGATCTTTCCAACAACAAAGATCTACAGGACCTCCTTAAGTCTTTTGAGACCTCGAAGGAGCGTCGGTTGGCCACACCAGGTTGGAACTTAGACGTGGTACTAAGGTTCCTTATGTCAGCAAGGTTCGAACCACTTCAATCAGCCTCTTTTAAAGATCTTACTTTGAAGACTCTTTTCCTCGTCTGCTTAGCAACAGCTAAAAGAGTCAGTGAGATACACGCCTTCAGCAGGAACATTGGATTTACATCTGAAACGGCTACATGTTCCTTACAGCTTGGTTTTTTAGCCAAAAACGAACTTCCTTCTCGTCCTTGGCCCAAATCGTTCGAGATTCCAAGCCTTTCTAATTTGGTTGGAAATGAACAAGAAAGAGTACTATGCCCTGTAAGAGCTCTTAAGTACTATTTGAAACGTACTAAACCATTACGTGGACAGTCAGAAGCTTTATGGTGCGCCATTAAGAAACCTTCTTTACCTATGTCGAAGAATGCAGTTTCTTATTATATCAGACTTTTGATTCGAGAAGCTCATTCCCATCTGAATGAGGAGGACCATGCTTTGCTGAAGGTAAGGACACATGAAGTTAGAGCTGCCGCGACTTCAGTGGCCTTCAAACAAAACAGATCTCTGCAGAGTGTAATGGATGCAACCTATTGGAGAAGCAAGTCAGTGTTCGCATCATTTTACCTTAAAGATGTCCAGTCTCTTTATGAGAACTGCTACACCCTGGGACCATTCGTAGCAGCAAGTGCAGTAGTGGGTGAGGGCTCAACCACTACATTCCCATAATCCCATAACCTTTTTAATCTTTCTCTTGAAATGTTTTTTATTGTTGTTTTTGGGTTGTCCGGAAGGCTAAGAAGCCTTTCGCATCCTGGTTGATTTGGCGGGTGGTCAAATTCTTTCTTGAGAAGCGCCTAGATTAGAGGTTTTGATGAGGTCCTTTAGTATGGGTTGCAACCCTTCATACTTCAGCTCCTAGGAGTCGCTCAGCATCCTGTGAGGATCGCGAGGCTCAGTAAGGAAGACGTACTTAAAAAGGCAGAGTAATTGTTCAAGTCGACTTCCTTACCAGGTACTTATTAATTTTATGTTTGTTATTTTGAATAACTGCTAAAATGAAATACGAAATACTTAGCTCTTAATGTTAACATATATGCTGGTCTCTACCCACCCCCCTGGGTGTGAATCAGCTATATGATCACCGGGTAAGTTTAATATTGAAAAATGTTATTTTCATTAGTAAAATAAATTTTTGAATATACTTACCCGGTGATCATAAATTAAAGGACCCACCCTTCCTCCCCAATAGAGACCCAGTGGACCGAGGAGAAAATTGGTTCTGTGTTGACATCGAGTACTTGAGTACCTGCTCGACAGATGGCGCTGTTGATGTACACCCCCACCTGTATAGCGATCGCTGGCGTATTCCGTCCGTAGGTTTTTCTGTCGGGCAGCAGAGCTGACAGCTATATGATCACCGGGTAAGTATATTCAAAAATTTATTTTACTAATGAAAATAACATATTTAGTCAAAGTCTCTTTTTATAAAATTTAAGATAGGCATAAATGAGATCTACATTGAATAAAATTTTGCAAGTTATTAGGAATTTTTGAAGTTAAAAAAGGTTGTATGTATGTAAAGGTTACTTAAGCACATCAGTTGAATATTGAAATTTAACATTTGTATAGCTTAGATCTTTTGTAAATTGATAATTTTACTAATTCTTATGTAAATTTTAAAAAATTAATTATAGAAGATAAAATAATAAAGAAATTGAAATAAAACCAATTACTTTCATATTGAGAAGTTTTGAGTTTGCTATTGCTCTAAATGTGACTCCTTTAGTTACTTGAAACATTTCATATAATTTCTGGACAATTTTGTGCACACCCATTTTTACCTTAATTTCCATTGTTAAAGCTAGTTTCCATATAAGAATACCAGTTCTAGAAAATTCAGGAATAAAATAAGTTTTGTTTATATAAAATCTAAATTATTCATTTAGATTGCATGTTAAAACATTTTTATTAACTGAATATATTGAATGCAATCGTGCTTGTTTTTGTGGATTTTCATAAAAGAATTGCTATGAAAAGCAAAAAAAAAAATTTTTTTTCTATAATCTCATCTAATAGCAGGTTTTATATGATATATGTTTCAGTTTGCCTAGTAAAGCATCTTACTTGTCCTAAATTGTAAGGGGAGTAATTCATAATATTTTTTTTTCAGAATACAGTTTGTCACTTGCTTGAAATTATCAAATGAATGACGGCGGATATGTCCTAATGGTGATGTCCATTAATCACAAGAAAATCTCTCTTCTACTGTGCCAGTGGAATTTAGGACCTGTGACTTCATAAAAAACACATGACATTGTTTTAAGTGTGGGAAGAATTAATTTTCAAAATTCTTGTATAGGTCTGTTTGCAGTGAGACAAACTTGATATTCCCTAATAATCTGGTAAAGTTAGCTGTTAAGATTCAACTGCAAATCTATTATACTTCATTTGAAAATTGAGTACCACTGAATAACCACTTCAATAACTTTGATGATCACCAATTGTCTTTTGGTATCTTATGTCATGATAAATTTACTAGAAGTCTCAATATTATATCTCACTCTCACTAATTTATTGTGCAAGGTCTAAAAATGTTGGGAATATCTTATTTTATGCGGTGTATAGTAAAAGGTTATACAAGTTTCACGTGTTACCACTTTATTCTGATTTGATTTGACCACAATTTTCGTAAGATTGCCATTCTTCTAAGCACATTTGGAATAATGTATTTATCCTTCCTGAATTTGTATTTTTGGATGATTGATAGCTATAATTTGTATTTAGCATTTGAAGTGACAACAATTGGTTATAGTACCGTGTACTATTATAAATCAGAAAATATATTTTGCTAAATCTCTTTTACTAATATTAAATGGCTAGTTTTTCACAAACAAGCTTCGTTGTATATTTGTTAATTTTTTCTTATTTTTACAAAAATGACAGAATATTTTCAATCTGACTATATGGTAATATGTATGTTTTTAGAACTATTATCTTCATAACTCCAGATATTTGATCTTAACTTTACTTGATAAAGTTTTGTGATCAGTTCAACTGATGACAAGTTTCTCAATCAAATAAGGGTCTACTGAGTGAAGCTCTTTCTTTTTATACAGTGATTTCTATTGTTTATTTTATTTCTATGATTCTGTTCTCTTGGTGGTACCTATGGATATTGGACAAAGTTTGATAGATTGGAAAGCTACTAAAAATTCTGGGTTTTTTACTCTGTGTTTTATCTTATATTATAAAGTTGTGTTTCTATCCATGCTTTCCCCTAGGCCTTTCTATTCTGTAAGTATTTGTTGGTCATTAAGCTTTGTCTTTAATTAGAACACATCAAAGGCACCTAGATGACATCAAACCTTGGCAATTGTTATGCTTTATTTTTGAGTTCTCTGTTTAGATGCTGCTTTTTTTGACTAACGAAATTTCAGCAGCAGTAATTTAGTTCCTTTTTTTCTGCTCTGATGTTAAGCCTGCTCATAATGATGAATAATTTAGAGAATTGCACATGATATACATTATTTGGTAAGATAATAATTCCTACCTTATGTTAATCGACTGGTTGTACATACGGTGGTAAATTTTACCAAGTTATCGAAGTTTACCTTGTTAGTAACTGATTATGTATGAAGTTTCTGTCCAGAAAGTTAATCTCTCTGTAAATCTATAAGGGCAGAAAGCGAATATTTTATCATTGGTTAATTGTTGATGGTTTGGTGTATTAGAAATTTTAAGGCTTTTTAAAAATTTCAAAAGTTATCTAGCTTGAAGATTTTTTCCTAATCAAGGCCTGAAACAAAAATGTAGACAAAATTTATTTCTCTTTTCATGTTAAGTTTTTTTTTTTTTTAATATGGAAAATATGGATCTTATTTGGAGATGTTATGATGATTTCACAGCTTAATTTCCTGTAGATCTCAGGTTTTCTGAAGACTTCCTGTTTATCTCCTGTTTAAGGAATAATTCAAATCATTTTGCTCCATTGGTTACTGGAGCAAAGTATTGAAATTGAATTTGAATTTATAATATGTCAAGATATCCGGAGAATTAATGGTTTGATAAAATCAATAGCCACCAATAACTAGTTATTAGTGATGGTAATGATTTCTCATATTGGTCCAGGAATATTCACCTTAAAGACACCAGTATCTCTGTGGTTTTTTTATTTGGGAATTATTAATTGTAAAGATTTTCAAGAAAAATATTTAAACAGTTATGATCTTCCCACATCAATTCAAAACATTTTCCTTCATGCTTAGGTTTGTATAGTTTTACAAGGCTTTTTTTTTTGAGTTTCAGGACTATGCTTGCTTTAGGGAAATTTTTAGGCCGCTCTAGCTGACAGTTTTGAAAGGGACAATTTGGTTTCAAAAGATTTAAAACTTTCCCTTGACTTGTTTTTTGTGGAGAGTTATACAGCCTGGTTTAAAATACCTCCTTGGAGTAAATACTGATATCCTGTGTTTTTGCTTGGGTCTGTTGAGTTACTTTGAGCATTCCTTGCTCTATAGATTTGTTTGTGAACAATCCTTGTTTGCAGATTTTTTTTCCGTTGATTCTCATTTTAAAAATATATTTTCAATCATTGGAGGATATAAAGGGCTTTCTTGCAGAGTTCCCCTTGTTTTATGTTTTTTTTTTTTACTGGCAAAGATTTGCCAAATTTTTGTGATTATACTCCTTAGTTCCAATTTGCTTAAATTTTTTTCATAGCACTCCTTGGTCTGTGAAGTTACTTGAGAAACTCCTTAGTCATGGATTGTGGAGAAATTCAGGCTCAACATAATTTTTCTTTAGGTTATTTAGGGTACTTATTAGTCTATTCAGCAATCTTGGAATCCTTTATCTATGGAGTTATTCAAGGAGTTTCTTGATTCAATAAGCTATCTGGGACACATACTTGACTTACCAGTTTTGAGAATTCCCTCATTTGTAGATTGTTTTTGTAGTGCACACTTGTTTATTCAGGACAACACTTTGTCTATGTAACTATTTGAGTCTTAGTCCTTTGTCCATTATGTTATTCATGACCCTTCTTCGTCTTGGAAGTTATTCTGGACACTTTCATCTTTATTGTTATTTAGAACATTTCTATGGGGTTGTCTTGGGCACTCATTGGATAATGAAGTGATGTACAATTTATTTGGAGCACTATATTGCCTATGCAATTATTTAGAGCAATCCTTTGTGTGTGGAGTCGTCTACTACGCACCTGGGTCTTTAGTGCTAGTTGTTTATGCACTCATAGGATTGATTATTCTATGTCACTCATTGTTTTCTTGTTTCATTCAAGTAATTCCTAGTATATTTTTTTCCCATCACTTGTTTTCAAGAGTTTTAGTTTTTCTTGCTAATCTTTAGGCTCCACAGTTATGTGGCATTGCTCTGGGAATTAAGATCTTACGGACAAAATTTTTGTAATGTTGGATGTGATATTTATACATATTTAATAATTTTGCATTTATTTTTGGGGGGCTGGAATATTTAATAGAGAACTTGTGTATCAGTGTACTTCAAGGTATGTCGCTCACATGTATCATCTTAAGTTCTTCCCATGCAAGCTTAATATTCTGTATATTTCTTGTTAAGGAAAAACCATGCAGAATAAGAATAATTAATTTCTGCTTTCCTTTTATTGAAAATAATGTACTGTATTCCCCTTTTTCAATTTTGTGTTTTATGGATAAAAACAAACTAGAATAATTCTTTTGATTTATATGTTAAAGATGAAGAATATGATATCTTGTATTTCTTATTCTTTAATGTGTGAATAATTCTCTCTCTCTCTCTCTCTCTCTCTCTCTCTCTCTCTCTCTCTCTCTCTCTCTCTCTCTCTCTCTCTCTCTCTCTCTCTCAATATACCTTGAAGAATAATATGCTAATTGTTAAAATTTTGTAGAGAGATTTTGTACACATTTACCTATAAGGTTTAATTAAGAAGTTCTCTTTTATTTCAAACTGATGCTTGCCTCCAATTTCAGATCTCCCACTCCCTATCCTTTATCCTTCCTTATCCCAAAAATGGAACTGTTATTAAAACAAAACAGAGACTTGCCTCATATGGGTGATGAGTCTTCCACTGCCCCCTCTTCTTTGAGCATCAGCATTTGCTATTTTATTCCTCACCAATAAAAGGGGCTAAAGAGTTCATGGGGGTAAATCCTGATCTTAACTAGATTAATCACTTGCTCCTTTAGACTGTTATTTTATTCCCTGTGTACAGAACTTGTTCATTCTTTTACTGGTGTCTTGAGAGCTGTAGCTCAATGTGTTAGCTTGAATATATTGTACGTGTCAAAGGCCAACAGCCTGTACTGGCAAACATGTTGGACTATAGTCTGATTTTTTATCCAGCTGTCTTGTCAGTGTAGGTTTTATCCTGACAGCTAAATTCATGATAAATTATGAATGTGTTATGCCATTATTAACTTTCTCAAAAGCCTCAAAATTCTGTAAATGTGAATGGTTTAATAGATTTTAGAATTTGGTATACAGTAAATGATCCTATTTAAATCAAATATTTCAAAATGTTTAAGAGGCTTGCATTATAGGAGGTTATAATGCCAAATGTACAGGTTTTGGTACTGTCATTTTAATTTTTAGCTAAGTTGTATGCACTTGTGTCAATGACAAAAACATCAAATTCATTATGAACTGTGTAGTGTAAGTAGTGTAAATTATATCTAATATAAAAGGATTGTGATTCAATGTACTCGAGATGTGATTGTGCTCTTTTTGAAGTTAATGTGTAATTGATGGTAACTGTTATTTCCAGATCTCAAGTGTAGTTAAAATACTAAAGATTAATGATAAGTGTACTTAACGTAAGCCTTTCCCGGAATTTGGTACAAGGGTAATTTTGAAGTCTGCTTTTCTGAGCTTTTTATTATGACGAGATATCTGGGCTCTGAAAAGGTGCACAGCTCGGTTCATAAATTCCATTTTGTTTCTTGTCTTGTGTCATTTGTGCTTATGACATAAAGGAGGGATAAATAACACTTTAATCATTTTTAGATGAATTGTGTAATAAGTTCTTGAATATTTTATCGTTGGCTCGAAACCTGTTTAGATTTGCGTGTGTTGTTTAAATGGTGTGAAAACTGATTAGGTATGAAGAATAGGTTTATAAATCATTGGTAATGAATCTCATTGGGTTTTAAGTGCAGTTTTCTGAATTTATGGCAAAGATATTGTTTATTTCCTTACGTTGGGCAAGGTCTGAAAGTTCAGTTTCCATAAAATTACTTTGTTTGCATATTTGCATAACTTGTGTTTTAAGATATAATGATTTCTAGGTAGGGCATTTTTGGGGGTTAATGCAATACTGATGTGCAGAAATGATCTTGTGTTCAGACAGTAACCTTCCTTGAGGAAAATTTGTAACATTGTAAGAGACATATTAGGTATTTTACACCTGTACTTAAATGTTCATAAATTCCCTAAATGTAGATAATTTATATTCAGCTTTCTCCTTTTTATCCCTTAACTATCTTTATACATAACACATAACATGAATATCTTGATAATGTACAAAATTTGTATAATTTTTAGATTATACACTTGTGGGCAGACATTTTTGCTTTTGTTAGATTGTCTGGCCTTTAGGCCAGTTTTTTGTTTAAATCATTGGGTAACTGGTGTTAATTCATCCTATTTGAAATTAGCCTGAACTTTGAATAGAATTGTAATTATTAAGATTCTTCACACTCAGAACATGGATAATTAGTTCTCAAGTCCTACTCATTATATTTAATTAAAAATTTACAAATTGTCATATTGAAAGAGGGTATATTTTAAAATATTGCTGTACAATATTAAATGTGATGTATTTCGATGTCTCTTAAGGTTTCAATTTTGCCAAAAACAAAGTTTGTACTAATGACCTTTCAAGTTATTATTTCTGTCGCACACCCTTCGAGGATACCATTGGTATAGCCGCTTGCCTTTAAGGGCTCATCAGAATTAACTTGGGCTTGAGTAGTATCAGTATTAAATTGAGAATTAAAAGATTAGATTCAAAATGATCAATTGACATGCCAAACTAATGGAAATGAAATATGGTAAGTTAGATAATGCATAACCTCACTATCTAGTCTTACTTTTTTGCTCCACAATGCAGTGAAATAGGGTAACACACACACACACACACACACACACACACACACTCTCTCTCTCTCTCTCTCTCTCTCTCTCTCTCTCTCTCTCTCTCTCTCTCTCTCTCTCTCTCTCTCTCTCTCTCTCTCTTTTTTATTCCTTCCCATCTAAGCACTTATAAGTTTTACTTCAAATTGTACTTGCATGGTCCCCCCCCCCCCCCCCCGTTGCCGCATTGCCTTACAGGCCCAAGCGCTGGTCTATACAGTATTCCTATATTTAGTCCAACTCCCTCCAAAAAAACTAATCACAGGATTCCCAGTAGAGTATTTTTGAATTTCTCATTGGTAACGAGATTGATATTTTCAAGCCACTTTTTCTCTCAAGAAGGTTATTCATCGCACATCAGTATAACAAAAGGATTAAAGCCCAGTAAATATTTATCCTTGATATAAGTATTTGATTTAATTGTGATGATAATTTGCAAATATTAAATATTGGACCTTTATGTTATGAAAGAGTTATAAATTCCACTGGAAGGAATGAGAGATTGTTGTGCTAGTTTTGATGAGGGGTGTGAGATTCATATGGAGAGGTTGGATCGTTTCTTTGCCTATTGCACTTCGATACATCATTCCCAAGGTGGACAAGGAAAGTCCGTTTTTTTTTTGCCAGTATTTTCTCAAAGAATTTTAGTTGCCGCATTTTTATGTAGATGGGTACAAATTAGGATAGCAGGTGTTTCATGTAGAATTAGAGTGGGTTTTTCCTTGTAATTTACATAGCATAGCTTATCAAGAAATTTTTTTTTTTACTGTGGAAAGGTGAAAAATATCCTCTATCCGTATAGCAAGTAAAACACCCCGACAGTCTGAGTCCTGCAAGAATTTATTTTCTGAGAGTAGAATCCCCAGCTTCAGTAAGCAGAGCATATAAGGAATTACTATTTTAAGTTTTTGAAATAGCCCATTGTAATTTTAAAGATGTATTTGAGAAAAAAATTCACGAAGTTATAGTACATTTCCTTGGGTAACTGTGCACTTGAAAGTTTAGTTTTTATTATATAAATTCATAAAAAAAGTTTTTAAAAGAGGAAATAATTTTTTTGATTTTAGAGTTTTTAGATATTGATTATGTTTTTTGCTGACCTATCTAAGGAGAGAATTTGAGTCTTCATTAAGTCATCGAAAAATAAATGATAGATTATTAATTGCCTTTTTGTTTAAAAATTTGTTTGATGCTTTGCTCTTTATTAGTATATATTAGATTATAATTTGACTCGTTGTTCCGAAAGATTTGAGTTTGATGTTTCACTCGTTATAAGCATATATTCTCCATTATTGAAACAATTGTTTTTATTCTGAATTAAAACGCGTAAGAAATTCATCATTATTAAATTTCATATTGGTGAACTGCTGGATATCATAGATAATTAAGTTTTTTATATAGATATATTTGCAGTCTGTACTTATTAAACTCTTGCATTGAAAGGTACAATAAAAATAATTTAGAGCTCAGAGACGTCCTTGTTCCGAACAATACTAAGATGATATATTTCATTTAATATCTGTTCATCTTGCACCGGTTTTCAGTAGAGAATATTCGTACTTGGCGAACATGATCGTCCTTTTATTGTTGTGTCTGAGGTCATTTTGGTAACTTTTAAACTTCATTTCAAGTTGGTTTAACCCCAAGTCTATAAGGATAAAGATCCAGAAAGTATCAAATTATTTTGATTACTTGATCATTACTATTTTGACTGTAACTTTTAGTAATATACTGTATTAAGTTACACAGCACTTGTGTAAAATACTTCATGAATAATGAAGAATCATGTTTGATTACTGGCTGAGGATACCTTTGTCAGGGAATATATGGTCATGGTAGTATAGCAAGGGATTATGAGCAGATAATAGTTTTGTAAGAGATTATAAGGCAAGTGTGTTATAAATAACTATAAGGTGATAATAGTATATTAAGGGCGTATATGATGAGGATAGTATTTAGTGGGGTTGATTTTATTTAATTCAATAGATGTAGAAGTCATATTCATTTTACTTGTAGTATTCTATATTTTTTGGGTATTGGTTATAGGCCTCAAGTTTGTTATTAGGAGCTTTATGAATTGAATTAAAACTTATTCTATTGTTATTAGGAGCATTATGAACTGAATTAAAATTTAATCTATTGTTATTAGGAGCTTTATGAACTGAATTAAAACTTAATCTATTGTTGTTAAGAGCTTTATGAACCAAATTAAAACTTAATCTACTTCAAACTGTAGGTAAATATTTAATGGTAATCATGTTTCATAATACACTAAATGCATGTAAAAATAAGCCATTTCCCTAAGGTTATTTTTCTTAAAATAGTGTTGTTTGCCTTATAAAATGTTTTGGGTAATCTCTTTCTAGGGCTTATATTTGAGAACTTATTACACAGCTAAAGTGATTTGGGTGTCCATGTGTAAGGTGAATGCGTACTTCGGTCCGATCTGACTGTCTGCTGGGAGAAGTAGCAAAGATGGTCAGGGCAGTAGCCTTGCATGTGTCTTCTCTTTTACCCGACTCAATTATATGCATAAAATGGGACGAGGCAGGGAGGCAACTTGGCATTTATGAATCTTGTCTGCTTTTCAGCAAGCTTTAGGTGTCTGTAGTAATGGATTGTTCTGAAATTGCCCAAAGGGTTGAAAATGACCCCTTTGTTTATTTTACTAGAAATTTTTGTTTCTCATTCAAGAAATATTTTGTTAACTAAGTGAATAATCTCATGTTTCATTAAAGAATTATCGTAACACTATAATCTGGGTTAAAGTAATTAAATAATGATATAAATGTTTTACCATTTAGCTTTAATTAAGAGAGCTCCAAACTATTCCAGCAATCTTTCAGTTACAATCACATAACTTTTTGTAAAATTATCAATTAAACGTTAAAAAAAGAAGGATAAGGAAAGCATTCAACGGCCTAGTAACATTGCTTCCTCAAGAAAACTTTGCATTAAATTTTTGGTTACTAGGCGGGACAGGGGATGGCCTTGGTGGGCTTTCCTCTTCCTTTTTTTATTTTTGTATCTAACATAATCATGAAATATGTAAACTTAAATACTGAGCTTCAAACACACAATCAGTTGTTCATAAAAGAAAATGGATACTGGTTGGAAAAAGAGAAAAGGCGTTTGTCATGGTATGCGCCAAATTTGATGAAGAACGACTTGGACAAGAGTCTTTCTTTGTCAAATCAAGAGCTTAATGCATGACAATGCTAAGTTTTCTTTGAATGTAGGATGTTTAAAGCTTTCAGAAAATGGAGTTTCATGAATCTGATGCATGTGTCATTGACTTCACAGTGTTTGCATTTCCGTTAATAAAACAATTTACACTGAAACCTGTCTTATATTTGGCATTCAATCTTCTATAATAAAAGTCTGACGAATTTCCAAGTTTTTTCTTCGGTAATATTGTGTTAATCGGAAGATTTCAAGAACATAGGTATACTTAGATACCAAAAATTTCAAGTTAAAACTTCAAACATTGAGTAAGAGGCTTTTTTGGAGTATTAACTAATGAAAATAAGGCCATTAGCCTATTTATTATCGTCTTTAGTCAGGAATAAAAACCTATTTAACAGACAAGTGGATAAAGAAGGGGGAATTTAGTTCAAAATGAAATACGAGACATTTTAGCCATCTTGACTTTATACAAAACACTTGGTACTGCTGCTCTCAACACCCAGTAGTGGGGGTGAACAAACTCTATGAGGGAGAGACAAATAACAGCCCAAATGGACAAGTGGCTGGTTAGGAACGAGGACTATTTCATGAGGCTTTAGGCTCCTTTTCATGGGGAATGAGGCATTTGCTGGTGCTGGAAGGGGCAGGGGGCTTTCACATAGAGAATACTGAAAGTAGTCATTAAATTTTCTTTTTTTTTTTTCTTATAAATCATGGAAACAACTTTATATAAATGCTTATATAAAATTTGTAAAATATTTGATTATGGAATAAACATTGAACAGTTCAATTACGTTTTAATATCTTTAAAAAGTATACTGAATGTATAATTAATTACTCAAATAGCAGTGATAGAGGAAACAAAGCAATACAGATATTTTCTCTATTGTGGAAAGTCCTGTGGCCACACTTGACAAGCAATGGAATAATTAAGGATTGATTACAATTAAATGAGTGCCACACTGAACAGCACAAATGCCAACAAAACAGTACTTAGAGGTAACAAGTTGAAATTATTTGGAATATTTTGCTGTAAATAATAGGTGGTACTTGATACGGTCTATTGCATAAAAACAATTATAAACAAAAATACTTGAAACATACAAGAGCTGGTCTTGAATGGTGATTGATTGATGGCAAGACACATACCACTGGTAATAATGTAACTAAATGTATTGAATGTAAATGCAGCATGTTGATGTCTATAATATGGGCATTACTGATGCCAAATGCTGGGCCATCTACTTTTACTTTTTCAATATACAGTATGTGTTATACTATTACTAGTGGTTATGTCACTTTTTGCCATAATTATCATTCAAAAGACTAGCTCTTTTATGAGTATTTTTTTACCAATTATTCTTATGCAATAGACCTTATCATGTAGCACCTATTATTTACAACAAATATTTCAAATAATTTTAACTTACCTTGAAATACTGTTTTATTGGCATTTACGCTGTTCAATATGGCACACATTTGATTGTAATCAATCCTCCTCAAACCAGAGCCTGTTAGCAGTGTGCCAGCAGGGCTTTCCATGATAAAGAAAATGTCTCTATTGCTTCATTTCCTCTATCAATTTGCTATTGATAACATACCAAGCAAGTAATTTTGTTTATATTAGTTGCAACAATATTTGAACATAATAACCAATGTAGAGAATGACAAAAGTATTTTATTATATATAAACGCAACTGGTTTTAAGCATTTGATATTTGTTTAATTATAATTATCAATTCACATTATATTTACATGGTTACTTCTTTAGATTTCCTATGCAATTCTATGTATACACCCATTTTTTGGTAGCTATGAAAGCTACAATCTACTTTCTATTTTAATTGAAATTTTCCATGATATTACTACCATCTAAATCTATGAATATTTTAAAAATCATTAACCTTTAAAATACTCCAATAAAAAGAATACTGCAACCATTTGCAAAATTGTTTCAAGAAACAATTTCTTTTACTTTGAGCTTGTCTACAGGTAATTACTCCTCTCATTGTCATAACAATTGATCACGACCTGATTATTTTTCTTTCCTCTGTCCTAGTGCCTTAGATGCAGTTCCAAAATCCCTTCAAGTTTAGCTTCTGTATCAAGAACTCCATGAACATTCTCTTTACAAAATAATGTTAAACTTTTCATTAGGTATAACTACTCCTTCAAGCCTTTCATGAATAATCTTGAAGTTTTACATTAAGACCACTCTTAGAACATCTAGGAATATTCAGTGAATGTTGATTTAAAACTACTTCACTGATGGTTTCTTTCTCTTGAAAATAACTCAAATTAAATAGCAATTCCTTCCACAAAACCTTTAAATATAAACCTAATAGGTAAATTGCTCCAACTATAACTATTATTAACTATATAGGTTATATTTTAGACTAGAGTATGAGACAGTAAATTGAATCTTTTGTATAAACAATATGCAAAGCTTAAAACCAGTAAACGGGATTTCATCCTTTGGATAATTTTGTCATTCTAATGTTTTGAAGTAGATTCCCTTCCCTAGATTGAGGAAAATAAATATCTGCTGCAAAAAAGCATTTGGAATGTTACAAACGACCAGAAAAATTAAAATATTTTGCAAAAATTATTGATTTGACCAAAATTACCAAAATATTTTATCCGAAAAAAAGTTTCCAAACAATCTACTTATTTTGGAATGGGTATATTTTTCTATTGTGGATATAACCTCAATTCCAAAGATATATATATATATATGAGAGAGAGAGAGAGAGAGAGAGAGAGAGAGAGAGAGAGAGAGAGAGAGAGAGAGAGAGAGAGAGAGAGAGAGAGAGAGAGAGAATTATATTAGCCTCCTAATGCTTAGTGACGATCTGTAACGTTATTTTGGGGGAAGCTTGTGTTAAGCAACAGACTGGTAGCAATGGATTTTAAAATGAGAGGTAGAAATCCCAAGAAGAGAAAGTAAACTAGAATTAAGCTTTGGGACTTTAAAGGAGAAAAATGTGAGGAATTTAGGAGGATTGTATGGGACGGTGACTGGAAAGGTAAAACTATGAGACTGGACAGGGTAACAGGGGGGAAAGTATTTGCTTAGGTATGAAAGAAATATGTGTAGGGGAATTAGTGAGAAGAACTAGTGGATATGGGGGTGTCGAAAGGAGAAAGTGGTGGAACAGAGAGGTGCAAGAATTGGTTAAAAGAAAATCAAGGCATTCAAGGACTGGAAAATAAGACAGGCACAGGGAGCAGAGGAAAGGTACAGAGAAGAGGAAAAAGATTCTAGGAGGAAAGTAGGTATAGCTATTGGAAAAGCAATTAAATTAAAGCCTAGGAACAAAGGAGAGAAAAGGATATCTACAAGATTTCAAGCTTAATGAAAAAGCAAAGACAGGATTTGGGGCAACTGGTAGTCATCAGGGATGGAGATGGAAATATATTGCAGGAGGATGAAGAGATTAAGAGGACAAATTATGAGCAACTATTGAATACTGAAAATAAAAGCTGGGAGAAGAACAAAGGGTGGAGGGGCCAGTGATGGAGATACAGAGTACAGAAGTGAAGCAGGGATTGAGTAGAAAGAAGAATGGAAAAGAGACAGGTACATCAGTTTAAAATTGAAATGGTCAAGATACTACCTACAGAGGGAGAAGAATGGATGCTGGATTTATTGAGAACTATATGGGAAGAGGAAATAATGCCTTAAGACTGAGAGAAGAGTGTAATGGTACCTAAATTTAAAGAGAAAGGTGACATCATGGAATCCAGTAACTACAGCGAAATTGATTTAAAAGAGCATGGTTTGACAGTGTTACAAGGACACTATGGGAGACTGTAAAGATTGGGAAATAGCTGTGTGGTTTCATGAAGGAGAGGGGGGGGGGGACTGTGGATGCCTTCTTTATAGTAAGGAAGTTATAGGAAAATACTAGATGGTAACCAGAAAATCTTCTGTGGTTTTGTTGATTTAGAGAAGTTTATGACAGAATACCAAGACGAGTAATGTTTTGGTGCTTGAGTAAGCGGAAAGTCCTGTTGATGTTGGTTAGAACGGTATTGAGGATTTACAAAAGAACTAGGACAAAAGTAATAACAATTGGAGAAACAGAAACCTTTGAAGTTAGTGTTGGATTACATCAGGGGTCAGCATTAAGCCTGTTTCTATTTGTATTGATCTGGGATGTGTTAAGTGGAGGGATCAGAAATGAAGAGTTGTGGGAATTGCTTTATGCAGATGATTTGTGATTACAGCTGAAAATGAGGAAAACGTACAGAGAAGGGTGGTTAAGTGGCAAGAGACTTTGGAAAAGGGTGGTTTGATGGTGAATGTGGATTAGACTGAAGCCTTGGTTAGCAGTAAGGAAGGTAGGAACAGGATAGCCATACATGAAAGTAGATTAGTTATAAAACAGGTAGAACAATTTAGATATGTGGGATCTACTATAAATCAGGAGGGAGGATGTGAGGCTGAAGTTGATAATAGGATAAAAGCAGCATGGGGAAAGTGGAGGGAGGTAGCAGGAGTGGTATGTGATAGGAAAATGTCAATCAAGGGTGTTAACGTATGGATCAGAAACCTGGGCTTTAAGATGAAAAGAGGAAGCAAAGCTTGAGAGAACAGAGATAAGAATGCTAAGGTGGATTATGGGTATATCACTGTTTATAAATTGGAAAATGATGAAATAAAAAGAATGGCAGGTGTAGTAAAGATTACCAAGATGATAAGTGTGTCACAATTGAGATGGTGTGGGGACGTATTAAGTTTGGATGTTGGGAGGGAGTGAGGAGGGCTTTGGAGGTACATGTAAGGGGGAGAAGATCAAGAGGCAGAGAATTAGATGGTGAGATAAGGTGAAGGATGATATGGAAAGCAGCAGCTTGATGGAAGATGCCTTTGATCGAAGGCATTGGAGAGGGTGCATCAGGCAACCTAACTTATTTTAGGATATCGGTGGGGAAGCAGCAGCTTAGTAATACTATTTAGACTTCAAATATGACAAATTTGGAGGCAACTTGTATATTTCCTAACAATACAAACTTGTAGCTATTTATAGAGGATATTACTTTCGACAAAGCTAAAAGATGAGGCATTAGACTTTTTAGTGAGGGTTAACCACACACCCACTTGTTAGTAGGGGTAGGGGTGGGGGTAGTAGCTACCCCGCTCACTCACACACCCGGGTTGTGAACATCACTTTCCTTGGAGGTAGGACTTTAAGGGGGACTGATGTTGGCGGGCCTATTTGTATACATAGCTACAGGTTTGTATCGTTAAGAAAAATACAAATTACTTCCAAATTTGTCATTTATTCCGTCATTAAGACAAACCAACGCTATTTGTACGAGATGATTACCCTTTAGGAGGGTGGAAGTTCGTACCAGCTGGCCTTTTTGCTTTGACCCGGCTTTTTCCCCTTTATGTGTTTCACACACAATTGATGGAAACCCTACACCTTGCTAAAACCGTACTATGCATGGTCCGCGGCCTACGCAACCTGTGTACTTAAAAACTAGCACTAAGACTAGTCCAGGTATATTATCAGAGTCATCAAACTCTTCCCAGGGTACCATGGACGTTACACAATCCCACCTGGCCAGGGGATATGGGGACATAACGAGTATATATATCTGTACAAGGTTGCACAAGGGAAATTGTTTAACCTGCAGACAGTGGAGGTCAGCTTTGTAGAGTACTGTAGCTGTTAATTCCACAGGGTGGAAGATGAAAAAAAAGAATGAGCCAGTCATTCATTCCAGACAACCATGATTACACTCTACCCTCCCTCATCTGCTACTTGTCCATCAAGGAGCCTGAGGTTTTAACACCATTTATTGTGTAGCCACACACAGGATCCATTTAGAATGTCTCCACATTCCTATGGGTCACGTCTTGCAGGTAGGGGGCGGTGGTCATTTGACACTCCTACATGCTCGCTGACAAGGCCAGCTTCACAGAGTAGTCTTATAAACGCTAGGGCATATTCCTGCCCCTAATGTTATGATCTCTTGGTCATTTCTATGAGAAGGATAAGGATTGGATACTTGGTCCATGTCCTTGCAAATGAGTCAAGAACATGTTCTTGGTGATCCTTCTCTTGATTTCCCAAAGCTGACGAAGAGTGCCGACACTTGGGGGCGAGCTCTAGTAGTTTCCTTGAGGTAGGGCCTCCAGTTTCTCTTTGGCATACTAACCGTTGATCTGGATCATTGGTCATACTGCAAAAGACTCCCAGACTAAAGGGTTCGGATTCTGGGATCTGAGCTGCCAGAAACGAAGTCAAGAATTACTTTGCCCACTGTCGTGAATGAAAGCCGTTAAGGACGTCCCATGGGGTTCACCAGCTCTTTTGGCTAAAGCCAACACGAGCGGAAGACCTGTCATCGAGGTCAGGTGAACATCTGCTGCCTGTTGTCCTAGGTCGAGGTCTCCGTTCCGACTAAGGGTATGTAGGCTGGAAATTCTGTATGAGGAAGGGCGATGCCGACGTAGAGGAGAGGTCAATTTCTTTCGGTCTCAAGGCGAGGCTCAAAGACTAGCAGGGGGCCTTTCATTGCCGAGACCTAAAGAAGCTTTCCTCCAGAAGATAACCGAGGAACTCCACTAATGCTGGCATAGTGGCATCGAGGGGAGAGATACCCCTTCCATGATACCAACTTACAGTCCACTTAGCTTGGATGGCCGAAACCGAAAATCTACGCAGGTATCCAGACATCCTCTTTGGAACCTATTGCGGAAAAGACTCAGAGAAGAGAAGCTGAATAGTCTCCAGGCATGAAGTCGCAGCAAAGATACTGCTTTGAGAAAGATGTTCACATGTGGTTGTTAGGAGTCACTGAGGGGGTTCTCACAGGATCTCCGTCGGGAGTTGCGAGCAGCGAAGATACTGCTTTGTGAAAGATGTTCACATGTAGTTGTTAGGAGTCACTGTGGGGGTTCGTTTAGGATCTCCATCGGGAATTGCAGGAGTCAACAGGGCGTGACCAGTCTGCTGGGCAAGACGAATCTTGCTGGCGACACAGTCTGCTGGGCAAAAAGATCAAGAGCGGGGGATGGATGAATCCAATTCCCGTAGCATCTCTCAGGATCCACGTCAGTAGGCGAGAAGAGTCTTCTAACGAGACAAGACTGCTGATGACAAGGCCTGCTCTGAAGGACAATGGCGGAGAATGGGCAAACTCAATTCGCATCGTAGGAATCCCCCGGTAGGAACACCAACCAGGGAAAGGAAGATTCTCTCGCGGAGGGGAAAGGCAACCACCGTTGGCGATCTTTCCAGCAAGCAGAAAGATTGCTGCCCAGTGGCTTGTGGAGGGACTATTCCCTCAGCAGGAGTGTGGATGAATCCCTCTCTTTGCTGGAAAAATCCTCCAAAGGGGACACTATCGGGTGAAGGAAGTCCTTTCTGCGTACGTGAGAGACACGATCAACATCTGCTGTGGTCGGTAATTCTTCCCACAAGCAAGAAGATAATTGACCGGGGGTTGGAGGGATTCTCCCACGGAAAGAAGAGTTCCAGCACCTGACATCTCTAGGAGGTTTAAGAGATGGTACTGTTCGGACTCTGATCAGAGCCCAGAGGCCAACCCCTTTTCTTCGATGCATCTGGAGGGAGATTTCAACCCGGGGAAACAGGAAAATAGGGGGATCCTACTCCTATTCGTACCTCAGAAGAGGCTGGATTTGAAGGAATCCAATATGGGTTTGATGAACCCGGGTAAAACAGTGACTTAAAAGAGACATAACCACTGCTGCCTGAAAGTGTCTCTTGTACAGGGAAGACTTCTGTCATTCTCCTTCTAGAATCCCGTCAAGCTGAGGAAAAAACATCATGACGACAAACGTGTCCAAGGGTACCTGTCTCTGATAAGGATGCTAAGATTTACTTCAATCCTCCTATCTTGGTAAAGTCGGGGGGAAGTCTAAGTGGTAACGAAGGTCAGCTACCGAGTCTGGTAGGATCAGTCCGTCGTACTGAAGTTTTGTAAGGATCGGCTTCGGAGAACGAAGCTAATCCTTACAAACCAACTTGACCCTAGGGTAAACCACCTTGTGAGAGCTGCTAGATGGTCGAAGATACTTGATCAAATCTTGGAGTAAGAGTCCTAGTGGTTGAAAGTACCCAGGAGGTTCTGTGGACTAACTGCTTGTTTGACTGTATGCCTTCTCAGCAAAGTTTGAAAAAACTAACCTGTTCCAGGAAAAGAGGACGGAACTGGAGAAAAGGTTCAGAGACCTCGATCAAAACACATCGTTCTGTACAAAGACGTAACAGTTGAGACGGGCGTCCGAGTGGATGTTCGCAATGCGTAGGAAAAGAGAGAATCCCCCTCACTCTTCCACAGGTGGAGACCCAGAGAATGTGTATTCTCTCGTCGCTGCGCAGCAAATTCTCTGTCCTTGTTGGAAAGAGATGCATGCTCCAAACAAGTAGGAGAGGACCCTTCAAGAGGTAACCTCCACGAGGGCGAGAAAAAGGGAGTTATCTCTTGGATAAGAATATCGATGATGTCCACAGCATCCCTTTCCCAGCCACGACCAAGAACCATTTTCTTGGTGACACAAGGTACAAGGAAGTCCAAATCTGTGGTGGTGTTCCCAGGCGGTCACACACCAAAGTACTGACCAAACTCCATGTTGCTTGTCTTCCCTGATCGGATGAAAAGCGTTGTTTCCAACATGGTATGGCCGTTCAAGCTAAGGGTTGATCAAATGTTCATGAAATATTCTTCTCTTGAGAGAATCCTCCTGAATTCAATCCTCTGTAACAGTGGGAAGGGAGGAGGAGGGGGGGAATAACCCCAAAGGGTTCTAACTCCTGATATAGGTAAGAAGAACCGAGGAGAAGATCCATGGAATTAGCCCAGGTAGCGTGAAAGATCCAACAAGTCCTCGGACTTGTGGAGAGAAGGGAAGCAAAAACCCCATAGGGTTATATTCGGAAGACTTCTATTGTGGCAACCGCTGTGTAGAACTGTTCTACCTGCCTGGTGACAGCGTATAGGAGGTGTATGCGCAACTAAGGAACCTCGTTTAATCAATGAATATATCGACTTGTAAGGTAACCATGTACCAAAAAGGAGGAGACAGGGAGCAGAAGAGGCAACCTAGTCCCTTAAGACACACAGCCCGTCAGCCCACTAGTAATAATAGAAGGGGTAATGGTCTTGATTGTGAAAACGTTCGTTAAGTGATGAACGTTTGAGGGTGCTAACAAGAACTTACGAGCTGATGGATGCATCGGGAAACCGATAGCACTACACTTGTGGAAAAAAAAAGTTCTCTGTGGTGAGAAAGGTATTAAGCACCGAGGTTGACATGGCCTTTACTTCTCTTATAGAAAGTGAGAGCTGGATTAGGTTCCAGGACAGGTGTGTGTACTACACTCCCTCAAATGCATGTACTGTAGTGGTAAGCACTACCAGAGTTGTGCCACTTGAAGAAAAACGAAGGTTCCCTGGTCTACCATTGAAGTTCTGTGTCATCTAGAAGAGAAGAATCTCTTAGAAACTCTAAAGTGATCGAGGAAGCCATAGCAGTAGAGCACCGCAAAATATGCAGAGAGCACGAGAGTTTCGCTGGGAAGAGCAGAGCGCATGCTTGAAGTGATGATCACAGCCAGAAGAGATCTGCAATCGTTACAAGCAGTGGCGGCTCGTGGCTAAAATCAATGGGGGCACTGCTCAAAAACAAATTGTAACCTTTGTTTTGATATTGTGTGGAAGGAAACAAATGTATTCGTAAACTTGATAAAATCCTAAAAGAACAAAATCAAACCCTGCTTACTTACCATAACCTAAATTGTTATTGTTCAAGTGGAATCCATTCATTTCAAAATCAAATCCATTTCCCTTGTTTTAATATGAATAAAAAGATTACTATTTTCTCCTTGATCTCAGGATGACAAAAACAACTGAGGAATGTCTTTCTCCATTGAAAGCACTACAAGTGTATTTAGTCTTTCCGAATTCATAACGCTTCTTGGAAAAGTTTTTATCGTTTTCAGTGTAGAAAAGCATCGTTTTGCTTTTGTTGTAGTCATGGAAAAGTCAAGAAAATAAAAAAAAATGAGAAAAATTATTCAAATAAAATACCTGGAATACAAAAAATTATATAATTCTACATTCTATTACATTCAAGAATATAGTATGACAGTTTTCCAGCACATCAAGCCGTGGAGTCAAAAAAATTAACTACCCTCCACCCATACAAAGGTTAGCACTGTAGGAACAACAATGCTCTCTCCCCCTCTCAGCCAGTGGCTCTGACTCCCCTGTAGCTTCCTGTGTGCATGCGCACAACAGACAAATACACCACAGCTAGAACTGTGAAGTGCATAGTTCCATAAAGATTCTTTTTTTGCATTAAGGATGGCTACTGACATTAAGCTTAAGGATTACATATTGTACAAGTATAAAGAAAGAATTAAAAAAAAAAAAAAAAATTATATTGAGTATTATCAATATATCAAAAATAATTAGGGGGGCTACAGTTCCATAGTACTTATCACGAGCCGCCACTGCCTGCCAGACACGATCTCCAAAGAAAGAAGGAGAAAACCCCTCATAAGGGATAAGGCTTCTGAGATTCCCTGGTGGCCGTTGGTGATTCTACCTACTAGCGGGAAGCTGTTGGAGGTTGCTGGAACCCAGGAACCTGGAAGATTGCTCAGGAGCAATCACACGCGGACGGACAATGGTGAACCAACAAGCGACGAGGTGATGGCAAATGATGGACAGCTGGCAAAATGCCGAGCAGCTGGCAAAATGCCGAGCAGTTGGCAAAATACCAAGCAGTTGGCGAAACACCAAGCAACTGGCAAAACACCAAGCAACTGGCGAAACGCAGAGTAGCTGTCTAACGACGAGCAGCTGGCGAACGACGAGCAGCTGGCGAACGACGAGCAGCTGGCGAACGACGAGCCGCTGGTAGACGACGAGCAGCAGGCTGCTAACAGCATCTGGAGCTCTCTGGCAGTTATCCATTCAAGTACTAATCGGAGAATGACGAGAGACTGGAGAATGACGAGTAGCTGACAAACCACTAACAGCTGGCAAGTGACGAGTCACTGGCGAACGTCGTAAGGCTGGCAAACAACAAGTCAAAGGAGAGTCCAAATAAGCAGGCAAGTGTAGAGAAACACTTAGGCTGTTGGCGAGACTGTCGATGATGATCTCGCGATGGCAAGAGAAGAGAAAATGAGGTCAGTCACAAGGTGACTAGTGACGCTCTATAGAAGAAGGAAAATCTTGGTGAGGGGTAAGAATCACAGTGACTAGTGACAAACAAGCGAAGCACTCCTGCTCCTGCAGAATGAGTAAGAAGATCACCTGAAGGCAAGTGGTGAGAAGCTGACAAGTGAAAAGCACACGCACGAGCCTGATGGAGGCAAGATAAATGCTGGCAATCTCACGAGGAGTGAATGTCACGAGGTGATGAGTAACAATCATCCGAAGACGAATGACGAAATGCTGGTGAGACAAACAGCCGACTAGTCACCAGACCCCAAAGGAGCAGCACAACGGTCCTTGATAGGGTTGAAGAGACATCTTACACGGGAGGGAGGGAAGAACGTCCAGAGTGGTGAGGAATAATGAGCTCATAAGTCTGACGAAACCCCGGAGGGGAACGTCTGCGCGGTTCCTCCTAAGAGGGAACCTGTCTGACTGAGTCAGACGAGAAGAAAATATGTTTCTCGAAGGTTTTGGGAACCAAGTCGCTATGGGGGTTCTGACTCGCGAGCGAAAGGCGACTAACCCCAGGAGAGACTTGCCTCAGGCTTTGCTCCACCCCCGACGGAAGAGTCGGCTCAGCATGGGGGAGAGCATAGTCTTAGGCATCGAAACTGCAACTATTGCCAAGAGATGTAGCTGTAGTTCATTTATATAATTCATGCTTTGATAAATGAGTCTTTACTGATGAAAATCAAAATATCATTGCTATTTTTCCACTTCCTTTCCTGTTTCGATATTTTAAAATAAAAATTTGCTAAAATATGGCTTTCAATATAATTTCTCAAGATTTAGCAACATACTTGTCTCTGGTAAAGGAAAGTTCTCCATCATTAAGGAGAGCAACCCAAAACCTGGGAAGGCTAACTCTCTCGGACGGGAAAGTTGTCCAACCCCTGGAGGCAGACCAAGCAGCGCGCTCTGCTTCCCGTCAACAAGCATTGTTCAAGTTGACAGTCTGCATCAAGCGCTACCTGTGAAACGTAGCTGAAGTTCCGAGTTCACCCCAAAGGGAAAACCTGACTGGAACACCCAAAGGAGTCCAGGATGCCACTGCTCTCATTCCTGCGCCCTCTTGGAAAGGACCTCATCTTCTTAAGGAAAAGGTTGCAATCAAGGTGCTGATCAAGAACTGCCACAGGCAGAGGAGAACAGGACTGTGACGGCGTAGGGGACAGCAAATTCCACAGGAACAAACTGCTCTGCTCTTTTACATTGGCTGTTTTAGCAAAAAAAAAGTACAGCATTGCTAGCTGAGGAATACAAAGAAAAAAAAATATGAAAGAAAAAACCTCCTCAGGAGGAGCACCTAATCTGCAAATAGGAAAGGTGTGCCCCAGGAGAACAGAAACATACTAAGGGCTGCACACTCCCTTCACCAGCCGACATCGTCAGGAGGAGAGCGGCAGTGCAATAACAGTATATATATATATATATATATATATATATATATATATATATATATATATATATAAAAAAATACAATTAATTCAGGTAGGTGGGAGAACTACTCAACCCTCTGGCAGGAAAAGGGTTCCCTAAGGGGGAGCGGACAAGCTAAAGGTTATATACTCCCTTCACCGGCATCGAGAGCTGAAAAAGTTGAATTACAAACAGTTATTATTTCAACTTAATTACGAAAGAAAACCATTCGGGAGTGGAACCCATCCCCCGAATAGAAAAGGCGTTCCCCCACAGTGGAGCTACCAGCCACTCGCGTAACGAGGGAGAGTGGCATTATCAGCGAAAAAGAGCAAGACCGAAGTCAAGCACTGTGAAGGCTGCAAGCAGTTTCCTCCAAGAAATCTTAGGGGAGAGAACGGAAGAGTATCTAAACAATGACGACTCCCCAGCGGTGGGAACCAAGTCGCTCGGATGGCCACCAGCCTGCTGGTTGTCCCTCATCCAAAGAGGGGGGGAAGATTGTAAGAGAAGGTTCTCCGCCATTGAGAACCTGCCGCACTATGCCATCTCACACACAGCAACATTCACAGTAAAGAAAGGCTTAAAATACTGTATATATAAAAACATTACTGAATATAAAGAAAAACAGAAGATTACGAAAAACAATTAATGGCCGGTAAATTGGAGCAGAGAGAGACAACGTCTCCCCAACCCAAAAGCAAAGTGGGGTTCACAGCCCAGGTGTGAGTAAGCGGGGTAGCTACTAACCCCCACAACCCCGCTAAATAGCGGTTGGGTGATTAACCCTCACTAAAAGTCTAATGGCTCGTATTTCAGCTCAGCTGAGTAATATCCCCTACAAATAGCGTTGGTTTGTATTAGTGACGGAACAAACCGATTGCTTTCCCAATTATTCAAAATTATTCTATTTAGGGCTTTGTTTCCCAAACTTATCTAATACAAAAGCGTAATCTTTCTTTACAGAGCATACTTGGTTTTCACTTTAACTAAAATATATGGAAAATAATTCTAGCACTGGGTCTTTACAAGTAATTTTCGGTTCCTCGTTATTACAAGAGGGAAGGAAATATGACTTAACATAAGCACAACTCATCAATTAGCATTTTTTTACTTCTATGGTATATTTATAATACAGTACCAAGAATTATACGTGTGTTGATTGCTAAAATATAAGCTATTCCTCCCCCTTAAAAAAGAGAAAGGTGACAATCGCACTGGCAAGATGTGGCTAATTAGAGAGCAAGTCTTTTTTTGTCCAATAGCTACTATCTTACGCATTTGTTTATACCTTTTATGAGAACACAAGCCTGCTAAAATTTCGAAGTTGTGCAGAAGAAAATTCAATGATGCTTCTAATAATTGGATGACAGTCTTGAAGGGCAGAGATAAAATGGTATACATAGATAAAGATGAAATGATATTCATAAAATTAGAAAAGAGGTTATATTCACATGCAATTAATGAACTTTAATACACACTGTAGAATTAATTGCTAATAAGATGATTAATATAAATTTCCCTTCAGACACACATTTAGATAACTTGTTTACAGTACTTTAAAAAATTCTAAAAATTATACGATCTAGAAATATATATATTGAGAGGTACAGAGGAAATTAACATTTGACTTAACAGTTAGTTAATGAAAATTGAAAGCATTTGCAGCAAAATTGGATTGTTAATGTTAAATTACCTCCTTATACAAATAAAATAACAATGATACATAAAAACAAATCCATTTAACATAAATTATAATAATTCCAGATAATTAAGAGGTAATAAGAATCTACTAACATTTGATATATTTGTATTCAACTAATTTTCAAGCAACTAAACATATGATTACATTTGTTTAAAATCAAATAATAATTAGGAAATTGCAATCTGAATTTTAATTAGAAATTCTAAAGCTTATTAATGGAGATCTGGGCGTAACTTTTCAAGTTAAAGTTTGGGAGTTTAGAATTTACGCGAAAAAAATAGCATCACATGTACTGTATTTTCTAACAGTAAGATACTTGGGATAAAAACTAACTAAAATTAGCTTTATATACAAAGACTTTGTCAAGATTAAGAGCTACTAAAGTATTGCACTTGCTACTTGACCGAGTAAAAGTCAATAGCTTTTATAATCAAACTCCCGACTTCCAGAAATAAAGAAACTGATTAACTCGAAATAATCTGGTAATATCATTGTGGTAAATATTCATATCAAATACTTATTTACTGTAACTTTGCTTTTTTTCTAATCTTCAGTTAATGACTGCTATTGAACCAATAGGATATAAATGGAGTGACCATTGTAACACACAGCCCATTAAAATCTCAATAACTCTGATCAATTGAGCATTTAAAGATATCTGTAGTAATGTAATATTTCTCAAGTATTTTAACAATTCAGAAAAGTTTGATGATAGACAGGCCACTTTAGTTGAGATGATCCTTTTTGAAATTTGACATTAACTTAATTGTTTTGTCTTCCTCAGAAACTTTGTGGAATTTTTCTGTAATATATCCCAAATTATTTGGTGATCTTCCTCTTGATGTCATTAGGAATGTCTCACATGACTTGCGCTTTAATTTTCCGTTTTGAGCAAGCAGCTACAAATACTTTCCTTTCTCTTGATTCTAGTCTGGAAAATAAATAAAATATGTTAAACTGTACTGTTATATCAGTCTTATTCAAAAAATTTTATGGTAAACCTCAACATAAAAAGTATACTTTTAGTAAAAAATTCTGCAGGATAAACCAACAAGAATATAAAATAAGTGGAAATAAAGACAAACTAAACATATCCATGACATTTACAATAGCAAATATTATAACCAAACGTGTATCTTACAAAATGAAAAAGTATTCCCCCCTAATTTCTAACAAGGAAGTACTTTACACTGCAATAATCGAATAACTGGCCTCTTGTAATCCACAGATTGACAGGGGCTCCCTTAATCCTTCAATTATCAAGAGATCCTCAATAAACAATAATTCCCTGAATAAAACACTATCCTACACCATTAAAGATACCTGGTCAAACACACACAATATTCATAAAAAAAAAATGAGGAAAAATTTTGTATGAATTTAGAACAAAAATAAGATTTACTGACACTCACCGTTTATGTAGAATATTACACTTAGTATACAAGAGTATAGTATTGTGAAATGAATAATTATCGTGTTATTTACACTCCTAAAAACAGGAAAAAAAAATGGCCAGCAACTTTCTACATTTATCAAGGAAATGTATTATTCTCACAGCTGAAATGAGGAATTTTCATTAAATTACATTGTAAGGATCCTCCATAAACTAACTCCAGCTATCCTATTTTAATTTTCATAAGAGGATGTTTTGGTTAACCTTCAATCAAAGAACCATTTTCACCATCTTACTTATCTTACCTTAAACAATGAGGGAAAAAAAAAAAAAACTTATCCCACACTCTTTGACTAACCTAGTCTTGATTAGTTCATTGACAAGCTTATTAAACGTTTTTCACTCACTAGGTTTACTCCATCCGTGGGATAACCTATCTAATAATATTAAACCAACCGTTGCAATACTACCGCTAGAGTGTTATGGGGTCATGTGACTGGCCAGACAGTACTACATTGGATCCTTCTCTCTGATCACAGTTCACTTTCCCTTTGCCTACACATACAGCGAATAATCTGGCCTATTCTTTACAGATTTTCCCGTAACACCTGACAACATTGAGATCACCAATCAATTCTTCTTCACCCAAGGTATTAACTACTGCACTGTAATTATTCAGTGGCTACTTTCCTCTTGGTAACAGTAATAGAAAGACTTTAATAAGCAGCTCTTCTAGGAGAAAGACACTTCAAAATCAAACCATTGTTCTCTAGTCATGGATATGGCCATAGCCTCTGTACAATGGCCTTCCACTATCTTGGGTTAGAGTTTCCTTGCTTGAGGGTACACGAGCGCACAAGATTCTACCTAATTTCTCTTTCTCTTGTTTTGTTAGTTTTATAGTTTATGTAGGAAATATTTACTTTAATGTTAATGTTCTTAAAATATTTAATTTTTCCTTGTTTCCTTTCCTCACTGGGCTATTTTCCCTGTTAGGGTCCCTAGGCTTATAGCATCTTGCTTTTTCAACTAAGGTTATAGCTTAGCAAGTAATAATAATAATAATAATAATAATAATAATAATAATAATAATAATAATAACAATAATAATAATAATAAATAATAATAACCTAGTCTTACTCGAGTCACGTCTTTAAAATTCATAAACAAAACAATATGTCTTTAGCCAATGATTGATCAAAGTTACTTTAAATCGATGAAAAATGTATCAAACCTTATACATTAATCATATAATCATGCCTTTATCCCTCATTAGTTGCCCAATCCTGCCTTTATCCCTTGACCTATCTAGCATTTTCTAATTGAATTATCTCGTTCTACATAATATAACAAAATAATTAGTTTTCTTAATATTGCTGTGTTTACATCACTGAATCTTTAGCAAAAGTCGGCATGACTCAATTGCAAGCTCCTGGAATCTGCATTCGTTCCAATGACTAGAAATCATGATGCATAATAAACAAGACAGTAAACATGATGCATACAAAGACAAGACAGCCCTACTTTAACCTGTTGATCACGAAATATACTTTGTCACTAGCAATCCAATTCTTCTCAAATATTATTTATTTTAAAAGTAATTTATATTTTCCTTACCTATAAACCAGAGTACTTCAATAGGAGTATGATTTCAGCATGGCAGGAAATCGGCTGTTAAAAATTATAAAGTTACTGGCAGATGGTGGGGAAGCCATGCCCAACTGCCAGCACACAAAAACCATTTTGACCCCTACCTAGGACATGCAGTGTGGTTGGGGTTCAAAGTGAAATTTAAAGGACTCAGGTTTGTATAGTTAGGAAAAACACAAATTACTTTCAAAATTTGTGATTTATTCCTACACAAATGCCAACCCTCGTCCTTGAACCTTATACATCCTAACCTGATGAATTCGCCAGTCAAGTTTCCAGTGACTTTCATTGGGTCAGAAGAGCAGTTATACCCTGTGTGACAGACATGGAAAATTCATCTAGGCTTCCTCTTCCACAAAGCAGTAAATAGAAGCTGATTGGTCGAGAGCCACGTGAGCAGTTCATCATCAGCTGACAACTGCAGTGATATCAGGTGCGTAATTCTTTGTGCATTTATTTGATCTTGGATGAGTTGTCAGGTATGTAACTGCATTTAGTTTCATAATAATTTTTTTTCTGAAATAGGGTATTGTCTGTAGTCATTTGTTAATTACAGTAATTATGTCTTTACAGGATTTGACTTCACTTCCTTTTACTCCAAGAGCTATAAGCATGCAAAAGTGCAGGGAAAATACAGAAATTGTGCCAATTAATCAAGATAAATGGGTAGTGACGAGTGAGGGTGAAGAGGGAGACATAGTGGAAGCAGATTCAAGGTTAATTCACACATCAAGTTTCAATGAAATAGATGTGTGTGTGTGTTTTACATGATGAACATATCACAAATGAAAACTAAGTAACAATTTAAGACAATTTACTAAGTAATTTCTAATTCATAAATTGGTACAAATTTCATTGGAGGACATGCGTGTTATAAAGTGTTGAGGTAATCTAATCAAACCTTTCCCTAGTTCTGCATTTCTAATCAAAATATAACAAATTTGGAAATAATTTGTATTTTTCCTAACATACAAACCTGGAGCTATCTATAATAGGGTATACTTTCGGAGCAGCTGAAAGACGAGCCATGATAATTTTAGTGAGGGATAACTACCCCATCTGCTAGTTGGCGGGTGGGCGTTGGGGTAGACTGGCTACCCCGCTCACTCACACCTCTCGGCTGAGTAATCACTTCGCTTTATGGCAGGACTTCTCAGGGGACAGGGTGGCAGGCCAATTGGTATAAATAGCTCCAGGTTTGTATGTTAGGAAAAATACAAATTACTTCCAAATTTTTTATTTGTTCCGACACAGATACAAACCTTCGCTATTTACAATAGGGTGACTTACTCTTAGGAGGGAGGAAGTCCTCACCAACTGGCCTTGGTCATGACCTGGGGTCCTCTCTATTTCGATCTGTGATCGATAGTAGAAGGGACCCTACCCTCGCTAAAATCAAGTGCCGATATGAGGTAATGCACTGATAGAGACCTGTAGAAGCTTGTGTGTGAGTGGAACTAACAGTGTGGCTTGTCTTTAACATAGGAACTCTAGTACAGTACCTATTGTTCTTAAAGACTTACCCAATACCCTCCCTCTAAAAGGTATTGGGGACGTAACAAAGTATTCTTCTATACTTAAGAGGCACAAGGGAAATGGGAGGTAAGGTCAGCTATGCTGAGGCTTGCGGAGCTGTTTTCCCCAGAGGGGAGAAGGTGAAAGTAAGAAAGGAGCCAAGCATTCTTACTCATTTACCCCAGACTAATCCGGGTAGCCTCAGCCCTCAACCCTCTGCTACTTGTCCATCAAGGAGCCTGAAAGTGTTTAAGACCATTTGTTGTGCGACCACCACATGACCAATGGAAAAGGTCTCCATGTTCTTGTGGGTTACATCTTTGCAGGTAGTGGGCCGTGAAGGTCGATTGACGCTTCCACATGAGCACTTAAAGTATCTGCACCACAGAGTAGTTTCTTGAACGTCAGGGACGTAGCAACGACAGTGACGTTACGAGCTCTGGGTCTTAGGATGGAGGAGAGTGTAGATTAAGAGTAACCTCAATTGCCTTCCAATCCCAGAGGGGAAGGAAATCCTTGGGGTCCTCCTCTTGACCTTCCCCGTGCTGGTCAAAAGTGCCGACACACTGAGGCGAGCTGGTATCGTTCTTTTAAGGTAACCCCACAGATTCCTCATTGGGTAAAATCCCAGTTGATGGGTTTCCGGTTACCGAACAAAGACACTTTTATTCGAAATGGGCTGCACCTAGAGTACAGCACACTCGGATTTGAGTCTTAGCAATCCACTCAGGGACGCCGCTGAGGATTACTTCTCCCCGTCTCCTAGGGTAGGAGACTTCAGAGGTTGGATCATACAACACAATAACTCTCTTGGTCAAAAGCCCAAGTGAGTAGAAAGGGCAGCTTCCGTGTAAGGAAGGGATCTGCTGCTGGACCTAAGGTTCGTAGAGAGGGGTCTTCAGAAACTGAAGGACCCGAACCGCGTTTCCAGAAGGAGGTTGAGATCCAACGGGGCACAAGTTATCTCAAACTTGCATAAGTAAAGGCATCAATGGGAGAGAATCCCCTTCCAAGACATCAGTCACAAAGGACCAAACACTTCGCCTGGAAGACCGACGCTGAAAAGTGTCTGAGGTGTCTAGGACATCTTTTCTGTAACCTGTTGCAAAAGGCCTCTCTGAGATGGGTGGTGTAGGATCGTCCCAGGCGAGAAGTCGAAGCAAAGCTACAGCTTAGGAAAGCATTATCATGTGGCTGCTTGGAAGATCGTGCCGTTGAGGAAGATCCCTCGGAACTCCGTCAGGAGCTGTAGAAGGTCTGGGAACCATTCTGCGGGATGCCGTAGCGAAGCTATTGGAGTCCTTGATAAGATCCTGCTTATCCTGACTTGGCTGAGGACTTTTTCACCAGACCGAATGGGGGGGGGGGGAAACAAGGGACACCTATAGGCCGCCCCATCGATCTTGGAATACATCTTGTTTGAGGGCCTGGGTAACGGTCGGGTGGAAGCCTGAAGATCAGGGCCACTGCGAGCATAACCACAGTCGGGGACCCTACAAAGTTAAGATTTTGTTGGATACAAGATGATTCCAAGACACTAGGAGCCCACTATCCGGGTGATTTTGCAAGCACATTCCTATACCAGGAATGACGTGAGCAGATGGGGGAAACTAGTTGGTACCTTTCCGAATCGAGCCAACAGACGAGGATGTAATGGTATTGCCATCGAACGCTTTCTCGATAGTGAGAAAACTACCGTCTAAATCAGGCAAGGCCTACCAGGGGAAATGAACTGCAATGTAAAGAATTTTTCATTCCCCACTCATTTCCATCTGCTAACCAAACCACTCCAAGTGGGAAGGTGGAGGAAAGGTGACGGTGGTTCGTTCAAAAATGAAAGGATCGGTGCTGGCGAAACCAGACTAGCTGATATAGTAATCAGCTGGGAGTGTAGAGTGACGTATAGGGTCACACCTTTGGAAGACCCATCCTGTAAAGGGGGGGTCGACCATAGAGTTTTCAGAAAACTCTGGATCACGGAAACAGAGATTCGGATGAGAACCTAGGGGTTCAGAATCTATTTGTGAATTCCTTTCTCACGACCTAAAGGGATGTTGTGCCGAGAACCCGCAAGTACTCTGTCGCTGATTCCCGATGGAATTTTCAGGAATCGTGTTACGTGACCAGGACCCAAAGGAACTGTGTCATAGTTACCTCTAGAGATTCGTAAACCCTTAGGCAGCAGGCATCCCTCTGTCATCAGAGTAAAACTCTTGATGACGATAGGCGCGCGCAAACAACTCACGGGACAAGAGTTTGAAAACTCATGAGAGTAAAACTCTCGTGCACTCGTAAACACTTCGCGCAACAAGAGTCCGAAAAACTCAGAAACACTTCGCGCAACAAGAGTCTGAAAAACTCAGTCATAATAGTTGTTTGCGCACTTTAACTGATTGCGTGTGCCTCGTTCGTGCGCGCCAAGTTGGCCATGTGTTCGCGCCATTATGGTCGTGCGCGCCCGCCAATTTGGTCCTATGTGCCAAATTGGACGTGCGCGCCAATTTGGTCCTACGTGCCAAATTGGACGTGCGCGCCAATTTGGTCCTACGTGCCAAATTGGACATGCGCGCCAATTTGGTCTTGCATGCCGATCCGGTTGTGCGCACCAATTTGGTCGTGCATCCTAATCCGGTCGTGCGCGCCAATTTGATCATAAACGCCAAACCGGTCGTGCGCGCCCGATCATCGCTTAAGAGCTTTCAGTGTGGCGAGAGTACTCACTACTACATTCACCCGAAGGTTCACGATAGCCTATGTTGTGTGAGCGCGAACTGTCAACACAACGAGAGCCCGCAAACTCTGTCATATAAGTATGGCTATGGTCACGAGAACCCAAAGGTTCAGCGTGAACTGCGTTGTGAGACCCCAAAGGGTCAGCGCAAACGAGAAACTGAAGTTTCCTTGTCACTAAACACTGAAGTGTTGGAGTGAGTAAAGTTACGAGAGCCCAAGGGTTCTGCATAACTAATGTTACGAGACCCAGAAGGGTCAGCGTAACGCAAAACTGAAGTTTTCCTGTCACAAAACACCTAAGTATCAGTGAATAAAGTTACGTGAGCCCAAGGGTTCAACGTAACTAAAGTTACGAGACCCTGAAGGGTCAGCGTAACGAGAAACCGAAGTTTCCCTGTCACAAATCGACGTGTCAGTGGCTAAAGTTACGAGAGCACTAAGGTTCAACGTAACTAAAGTTACGAGACTGAAGGGTCAGTGTAACGAAAAATGATATTTTGATTATAGAATAAATTTTTGAATATACTTACCCGGTGAATATATAATAGCTGACGTCTCGGACGGCTCGACAGAAAAACACAAAAACTCGCGAGCGATCGCCATGAAGGTTGCGGGTGTGCCCACCAGCGCCAACTATCGGCCAGATACCGCATATACATGTAAACAGCTCCAGTTCTTCTCATCCCGCTGGGTCTCTATCGGGGAGGAAGGGAGGGTCATTTAATTTATATATTCACCGGGTAAGTATATTCAAAAATTTATTTTATAATCAAAATATCATTTTTAAATATTAAACTTAGCCGGTGAATATATAATAGCTGATTCACACCCATGGCGGTGGGTAGAGACCAGTATTAATACAGTTTAACGGCGTATATGCTTAGAGTTTTTGACAGTTATATCATAACAAAACCCAAATAAATATAGGTACCTGGTAAGGAAGCTGACTCTGACGATTACTCTGCCTTGTTAGTCTGCTTTCCTCACGAAGCCCAGCCATCCTCTTAGGATGCTGAAAGACTCCCAGGAGCTGAAGTATCAAGGGCGGCAACCCATACAACAGGACCTCATCAAAACCCCTAATCTGGGCGCTCTCAAGAAATGACATTTGAACACCCGCCAAATCAACCAGGATGCGAAAGGCTTCTTAGCCTTCCGTACAACCCAAAAACAAGATTAAAAACATTTCAAGAGACAGATTAAAAGGATATTGGAATTAAGGGAATGTAGTGGTAGAACCCTCACCCACTACTGCACTCGCTGCAACGAATGGACCCAGTGTGTAGCAGTCCTCATAAAGAGTCTGGACATCTTTTAAGTAAAATGACGCGAATACCGACTTGCTTCTCCAAAAGGTCGCGTCCATAATACTTCGCCGAGATCTATTTTGCTTAAAGGCCACGGAAGTTGCTATAGCTCTTACTTCGTGTGTCTTAACCTTAAGCAAGCAACGGTCTTTTTCACTTAAGTGAGAATGAGCCTCTTGGATTAAAAATCTAATAAAATATGACAAAGCATTCTTTGACATAGGTAATGATGGCTTCTTAACTGAGCACCACAAGGCCTCAGATCCACCTCGTAAGGACTTAGTACGAGCTAAGTAGAACTTAAGAGCTCTAACTGGACACAGTACTCTTTCAAGTTCGTTGCCTACGATCTCTGACAGGCAAGGTATATCAAATGACTTAGGCCAAGGACGAGAAGGCAGTTCATTTTTGGCCAAGAAACCAAGCTGAAGTGAACATGTGGCTTTATCTGTGGAAAAGCCGATGTTCTTACTGAAGGCATGAATCTCACTGACCCTTTAAGCCGAAGCCAAGCACACTAAGAAAAGTGTCTTGAGGGTGAGATCCTTCAGGGAGGCTGAATGTAATGGCTCAAACCTGTCTGACATCAGGAACCTTAGGACCACGTCTAAGTTCCATCCAGGAGTTGCCAAACGACGTTCCTTAGAGGTCTCGAAAGACTTAAGGAGATCTTGGAGATCTTTATTATTTTAAAGATCTAAGCCTTTATGTCGAAAGACCGAAGCCAACATGCTCCTGTAGCCCTTAATAGTGGGTGCTGAGAGGGAGCGAACATTTCTCAGATGTAAGAGAAAGTCTGCGATTTGGGCTACAGAGGTACTGGAAGAGGAAACAGATGCTGACTTGCATCAGTCTCGAAAGACTTCCCACTTCGACTGGTATACTTTGATGGTAGAAGCTCTCCTAGCTATCGCAATCGCTCTGGCTGCCTCCTTCGAAAAGCCTCGAGCTCTTGAGAGTCTTTCGATAGTCTGAAGGCAGTCAGACGAAGCGCAGGGAGGCTTTGATGCAGATCCTTTACGTGGGGCTGCCGTAAGAGATCTATCCTTAGAGGAAGACTCCTTGGAATGTCTACCAGCCATTGAAGTACCTCTGTGAACCACTCTCTCGCGGGCCAGAGGGGAGCAACCAACGTCAACCTTGTCCCTTCGTGAGAGGCGAACTTCTGCAGTACCTTGTTGACTATCTTGAATGGTGGGAATGCATACAAGTCCAGGTGAGACCAGTCCAGTAGAAACGCGTCTATGTGGATCGCCTCTGGATCTGGGACTGGCGAGCAATAGATTGGGAGCCTTTTGGTCAACGAGGTGGCAAAGAGGTCTATGGTGGGTTGACCCCAAGTCGCCCAAAGACTCTTGCACACGTCCTTGTGGAGGGTCCATTCCGTGGGGATCACCTGACCTCTCCGACTGAGACAGTCTGCCAAGACGTTCAAGTCCCCCTGGATGAATCTTGTCAACAGGGAGATTCCTCGATTTCTTGACCATATGAGAAGGTCCCTTGCGATCACGTACAGCGTGTGGGAGTGAGTGCCTCCTTGCTTGGAGATGTACGCCAAAGCTGTGGTGTTGTCTGAATTGACCTCTACCACTTTGTTTCGAAGAATGCTCTCGAAATTCATCAAGGCCAAGTGGACTGCTAATAGCTCCTTGCCGTTGATGTGCATGCTCTTCTGAACTGAGGTCCAAAGACCTGAGCATTCCCGACCGTCCAGAGTCGCACCCCAACCCAAATCCGACGCGTCTGAGAACAACACGTGGTTTGGGTTCTTGACTGCTAGGGACAGACCCTCTCTCAGACTTATGTTGCTGTCTCACCAGTTCAGGCATGCTTTTACTGGCTCGGAGACCGGGATTGATACAGCCTCTAAAGTCTTGCTCTTGTTCCAGTGAGAGTCTAGATGGAACTGGAGAGGGCAAAGGTGAAGTCTCCCTAGCGAGACAAACTGCTCCAGGGATGACAGAGTCCCTACGAGACTCATCCAACTTCTTACTGAACAACGTTCTCTTTTCAGCATGAGTCGGACTTTGAGCAGGGCTTGTTCTATTCGGGTGGCAGACGGAAAAGCCCGAAAAACTAGACTGCGAAACTCCATCCCCAAATAGAGAATCGTCTGGGATGGAATCAGTTGAGACTTTTCTAAGTTGACCAAAAGTCCCAACTCCTTTGCCAGACCCAACGTCCAATGTAGATCCTGCAGACAGCGATGACTGGACGATGCTCTGAGAAGCCAGTCGTCCAAGTACAGGGAGGCTCGAATTCCCGACAAATGAAGGAATTTTGCCACATTCCTCATGAACCTCGTAAACACGAGAGGAGCAGGACTGAGGCCGAAGCACAGTGCTCGAAACTGGTACACCACATCCCTGTAAACAAACCTCAGAAACGGTTGGGAATCCGGGTGTATAGGAATGTGGAAGTACGCATCTCGCAGGTCGAGAGAGACCATCCAGTCTCCCTCTCTGACCGCTGCTAAGACGGACTTCGTGGTCTCCATCGTAAATTTTGTTTTCGTAACAAAAACGTTGAGCGCACTGACGTCTAGCACTGGCCTCCAACCTCCTGTATGCTTTGGGACTAGGAAGAGACGGTTGTAAAACCCCGGTGATTGAAGGTACGAGACTTTCACCACCGCTCCCTTCTCTAGCAACAGAGACACTTCGTGATGTAGAGCTTGTCTCTTTGACTCCTCTCGATACTTGGGAGAGAGGTCTATGGGAACTGTTACTAGAGGAGGTCTGCGTACAAAAGGTATTTTGTACCCCTCCTTGCGCAACAGAACAGACTCTTGGTTTGCACCCCTCTTCTCCCAGGCTTGCCAGAAGTTGGTCAGTCTGGCCCCTACCTCTGTCTGAGGACGTGGGCAGTCAGACTCTGCCACGGGAGGACTTGGCTCCTCTCCTCTTACCTCTCTTTCCCTCGGCACGAGAGCCTCCCTTGCTGGGAGCTCTGCCACGAAAGGGCGGGATAAACCTAGACGCAGGAGTCTCGATTCTGGGTCTCTCAACAAAGTAGGAAGAAGGAGCTCCCTTGCGAGCAGAAGAAGCCATCAGGTCATGTGTGTCCTTCTGCACAAGCGAAGCAGCAATGTCCTTAATCAGCTGTTGTGGAAACAAGGCAGCCGATAAGGGAGCAAAGAGCAGTTCCGATCTTTGACAGGGAGTAACTCCTGCTGAAAGGAAAGAGCAAAGGGTCTCTCTCTTCTTCAAGACTCCCGACGTAAAGGTGGAGGCGAGCTCATTGGAGCCATCGCGGATGGCTTTGTCCATACAAGACATAATAAGTAAGGATACATCTTGGTCAGCAGACGAAATCTTCCTACTTAATGCTCCTAGAGACCAATCTAGAGAGTTAAAAACTTCAAAGGCCCTGTATACACCTTTAAGGAGATGGGCAAGGTCCGAGGAGGACCAACAAATTTTAGAGCGTCTCATGGCCAGGCGACGGGGAGAGTCTACGAGGCTTGAGAAGTCACCCTGGGCAGAGGCAGGGACTCCCAAGCCGAGAACTTCTCCCGTGTCATACCAGACGCTCGATCTAGAAGCTAGCTTAAAAGGTGGGAAGGCAAAGGCCGTCTTCCCCAAACTCCTCCTGGTAACCAACCAGTCGCCTAGAAGACGTAAAGCCCTCTTAGAAGAGCGAGAGAGCACTAGCTTAGTAAAGGCAGGCTTGGTAGCAGCTAAGCCTAGCGCAAACTCAGACGGAGGCGAACGAGGAGCAACAGTAACAAAATGATCTGGGAAAAGATCCTTGAAAATCATCATAATTTTCTTAAAATCCATCGAAGGTTGTACAGCCTTAGGTTCTTCTACATCTGATAAAACATCCAAAGGATTATCATTAGGAGGAGGATCAGCAACGTCCTCATCTGAAGGAACCTCGTCCAACAACTGATGAGTCTCAAGCAAGGGAGAGACCTGCCTTGGTGGCAATGCTTGACAAGCAGAGTCCACACGCAAAGGAGCATCAGTAGCAGTCCAGGACGCTACGTCATGTAACTGCTTAACGGACTGACTAGCAACAACAACAGGACCGGGAGGACGCTCGACGTCAAGTCGAGACTGCCTTGACTGCCTAGATTGAGCAGTTAAAACAACCCTTGACTGCGGTGCTTGACGCTCAACGTCAAAACAAGTCAACTTAGCTGGTTGACGAACGTCCTGAACGTCAACACGAGCATGCGGCAGCGGCTGAACGTCCACAAGCGGCTGAAAGTCAACACGGGACTGCATCGAGTGAGGCTCTAAGTCACGTGACTGACGTGACTTTGTAACGTCAACGTCAACAGGACGAGCAAAGGCTCGTTTGGGCGGCTGACGGCCAGGATCTCGATCAGCGTAACGGCGAGGATCATCGTGAACCTGCTCAACAGTATACTCCTCCATAAGGGAGGCAAGCTTATTCTGCATATCCTGCAGGACAACCCATTTAGGATCAACGGGAGTCGGTACGGGTCGAGACGATGGTAACGTCTGTGACGGCAAAACATTGCCTAAACTAAGATTCTCGGAGCCCGTGTTACGCTCTTGTTTAGGCGGCGAGCAGTCTTCCGATGACTGCACAGGGTCAGAGCTGTCCCAATGGCTACAGCCAGGACGCTGGACCTGTCCTGAAGGGACTGACTTCCGCTTTAAGGGTCTAGAAACCTTGCTCCACGGTTTCTTACGCGAGAAGCCTTCGGATGACGAGGAGAAAACCGCCTCGCTCGTCTTATGGTAGGGGCGGTCTTGACGAGACACGCCCGAAACCATAGAGGGAACGTCTGTTCGTTGGTTAAAGCCTCTCGTCCCCATAAGTCCTACGACATTACTTCTCCCTGGTGCATGGGAGCTTCCAAGAGGTCTCGGACTAGGCGAACGACATGCACGAACAGACGAACCCTCGGTCGCAACACTGATAACACTTTGCGCACTAATCACTTTATCCCCACGATTTTCTAATGTGGCACTCTGACACTTTAACTCTTTTACATCCGCCATGAGTTGATTACAGTCCGTAGCCAAAGATTCAACTCTCTCGCCCAACGCTTGAATGGCACGCAACATATCCCGCATTGATGGTTCATGAGTGCTAGTAGAAGGTTCAGGCACAACTACTACTGGGGAAGGATTAGGTTCAGGGGCATGGGAGGAGGAAAATTCTAATGATCTAGAGGAACTTCTCCTCACCCTATCTCCCCCTAGCTTACGAGAACACTTATCAAACTCTAGCCAGTCGAATTCCGAAAGTACCACGCACTCATCACACCGATCTCCTAATTGACAGGTTTTACCCCGGCAATTAGAACACACGGTATGTGGGTCGAGAGAGGCCTTTGGAAGACGTTTGTTACAATCCCTAGCATTACATTTACAAAATTTAGGAATTGGAGAAGGGTCAGCCATTTTGAAAAGTCAAAGAAAATCCAAAAACAATCTAAAGTCATCAACAATAAAATCTATCCAAAAAAAGAGTTCAAGAGTTTTAATTGAAGATAAAAACACCTGCACTGCGAAAGCTCAAAACCAAAAAGAAGTACTTCACCAAGAATGACGAAAAACTCCAGGTCAACAGCGAGAGAGAAGAACTGGAGCTGTTTACATGTATATGCGGTATCTGGCCGATAGTTGGCGCTGGTGGGCACACCTGCAACCTTCATGGCGATCGCTCGCGAGTTTTTGTGTTTTTCTGTCGAGCCGTCCGAGACGTCAGCTATTATATATTCACCGGCTAAGTTTAATATTTAAAAACCGCAGTTTCCCTGTCACAACACACCGGAATGTTAAGAGTGACTAAAGTTACGAGAGCCCAAGGGTTCAGCGTAACTAATGTTACGAGACCCAGAAGGAACAGCGCAACGAGAAACCAAAGTTTCCCTGTCACAACACACCGGAGTGCTATAGTCTGTCTAGAATGTCATGAAACATCGAGTAGGTTTGCGGCGATGCCAAACTTCCTCAAGATTTTTAATCTAACTCAAGCTAATCCCAGCATCCTTCCATTCCGGGTCCTTTAATAAGGTCGTAAAATTTCCTTTTTAATCCCATAATCTGGATCTTTCCAGTCACACAAAAACTGAATGGTTGTTGTGGATTAAGTTGACCTTGTTTCGAAAACAGCTCATAAAATTGATTGCTTTGTTTATTTTAAAAACATTCATGTAAAAAAAACATTTTTAGGGAGAATTCGAGCACTATATAAAGTACGGGAGACAAGTAAATGTCCTTTAATACATATCGTAGTATTTCTACAACTTTGAAGAGATCCATCTCAGATGAAAATAAAAATTTAACGTTTTGTACCCTACGATCAATCTAGTTCAGTACAATACTGGAATCTTAATGTACTAAATGTTTTCGAGCTTTATTACACATAAAGCTTTAACTTTTATTCTTTATATAATTTGAATTCTGATTGAATCAGTTTATATTTGAACATTATCAAATGTGTAGTCAGGTTCTTGAAGATATCTCTCTCTCTCTCTCTCTCTCTCTCTCTCTCTCTCTCTCTCTCACCATATTTGTTGTAGAATTGATGAATGTGCCAAATATCAAATATTTCATAAAATAATACTTTTCTCCATTAAAACAATTTCTTGAATTTTAGGATAATGAAACGATAAAGATTATAGACATTTTCTTCTAAAATAAGGCACTGTTTTAGTATGAAAATAAAATTGTCTTGGTTAACAGGAAGTAAATTCTCATATGAGGATGAAACCTCTAACATAGAAACAAGGAGTAAAACAAATGTATGCAGTGAAATCGATAAAGATTTTTCCCATAAAATAAATTGATTACAAAAATATGTGTTGTTTACCGTCACAGGATAAAACTAAACAACAAAATAAAACAGAAGTTTTCATTAAATTAAATCAAGATAATCCTCCAGTGTTTTTCAGCATTAATGTGTTCTATACTATTCTTCATCAGATGAAGTTACTTCTATAACAAATGAATCAACAAACTGATTCATAGCAACATCATTCTCTGTGTCTTTTATAATGATGTCTTCAACATGATTAACGGCATTTTCCCAATTTTCTGCTGTCACGCATGACAGTGCCACTCGCAGCAAAGATGTTAGATCTGTCATTTTAAATGTATTCCTTTTGGCTACATAGTCTTTAATCTGCGCCCAAATGAGTTCATTTGCACTATAATGGCAGTGATAAGGTGGCAGCCTTACGACCCTGTGATCTTTTTCCAAAGCTATTTTGTCGATGACATATTTTGGAGCATTTCCATGTTTCACTGCTTTCACCATTTCAAGCAATTCACACTTCGTCAGATATTCTGGGGGATTTTCACCTTTATTTCTTAACCAGTCTTGGATCGCTCCCTTTGTGCTTGCCATGGTAGGAGGTTTGTCACTTTGCACTGAATGGTATAATGCGTTGTCCATAATTATGACGGACTGTTTTGGTATATTGGGTATGAGCTTCTCTCGAAACCATTTTTCGAATACAATGTGATTCATTTGGTGGTGATAGTCACTGTCGTTCTTTGCTTGGAATACCAACTGTGCATTTGGCACGAATCCTTGCTCAGATCCAGCATGCAAAATGATAATTTTATTCCCTCTCCTGATTGGTGGGTTTATTCCAGTTGCTCCTGTCGAACTTTCATCCATCCAACACTTGGTGACTGTATAATTCTGATTAATCCAGGTTTCATCCAGAAATATAACAGACTTTTTTTCCTGTAGCCCTAATATTTTTCATGTCACGTAGGAACTTGGTCCTGGCACTTGCAATATCACTTCTCCTCAGTAGAAATTTCCGCCCGTTAACTCTTCCGTATTTAAATCCAATTTCTTTAAGTATCTTACGTAAAGATTCTCTGCATCCACTAAATCCAATATTTTCTTTGACTTCAAGTAGAATGCTATCCAGCGTTGGAATTTCCTTTCTGACATAATAACCGAGATCTGTCCTTCGTAAACCGCACTGATCAAATCCATCGATGTTGGTTACAGTTGGTGGTCTTTTCCTTTTCTTTACGTTAAAAAACGGGATCTTCATTTTCTTCTAAGCTGTCTTTTCCTTCCTTACAAATGCGATATATCGTACTTCTGCACTGCTTAGTTGCATCCATTGTATGTTGTACTGCCTTGTCAAAGCCATGCATAACAGTGTTGTTTTCTTTCTCCCTTTTGAAGTACTCGTGGACATTGAATATGACTTCTCGTGTCTGAGCACTTAATTGCTGTCGTGGGGAGCCTTCCATCTTAAACCGTCACACTTGGGTATCAGAACCAAAGTGGTAAGCTACTTAACCTTCCTGACCTGAGAGAGAGAGATGTGGCATAGTGTATGCCAAATCTACACTGTTTTTTCGCCTTAAGTGAGATTTAAGGAATGAAATTGGCGCAAAGCGGCAACGTCGGAAACCTACTCCATGTTTCATGACATTCTGGACAGACTATAGTGACTAAAGTTACGAGAGCCCAAGGATTCTGCATTACTAATGTTACGAGACCCCGAAGGATCAGCGTAACGAGGGACCGAGGTTCCTCTGTCACGAGACGCCGAAAGGTCAGCGTGATTGATGGCACAAGTTCCCGAAGGCTCAACGTTACCATCATTACGAGAGCCCGAAGGTTCAGCGTAACTGAGAACCAGCAGGATCAACATAACGAGAGCCCGAAGACTCAACGATCACGCCAGCCCAAAGGGTGATCGAACGACACCCCGAAGGATCAAGGAGAACCAGCAGCTTCAAGATAACACCACATAAGAGGTTTGTTCTCCCGAAAGAATGTCGCTTAAGAGAAGGCTCTCGCTCCGCCACTGAAGGAGAATCATAAGCGTAACGGGGGACCACCGATGCCCAGAGGAGGCCTTCACTCAAGGACGAGAGATTCGTTCCCCCAAAAGGGATAACCTGCTTCAGAGAAAGTTCTACCACCGCCCCTGGTGGATCAGCAAGCTCCTACAAGCTATTTCTCGCGAACGAGAGGGAAGTTCTCCAGAAGGAGATTGTCTAAGACAAGCTTTCTCCCAGCTCTATGGGAATAAAGAGTCAACGTAAAATATCTCTCTCGCGAACGAGGGAGAAGTCCTCCCAAAGTAGGACATCGCCAAAGACTAGCTTTCTCCCAGCTCTATGGGAAAAAAGCATAGGCTTAATAATCTCTCTCGCGCGAACGAGAGTGAAGTCCTCCTAAAGAAGGACATCGCCTAAAACAAGCTCTCTCCCAGCTCTATGGGAAAAAAGCAAAGGCGTAAAAGATCTCTCTCGCGAACGAGAGAGAAGTCCTCCCGCAAAAGGACATAGCCTAAGTAAAGCTTCCTCCCAGCTCTATGGGGAAAAAAGTATAGGCGTAAACAAAAATCCCTCTCTCTCTCTCGCGAGAGAGAGAGTTTCCCTCGAAGGAGGAACACCAAGTTGAAGGTTGACAGCGAATGCTACCTCGTAATGAGGGCAGCTCACGAGCTACCACATGTGTCCTACGTCGCTACTACCTCACTAGGTAAGAACTTGAGTAATGTTTAGGTTTACTTATTCATTTCAGCATATTTAGAACTCCCCAGACAAATCTCCATTGGTCTGGTGAACTGTTTGGGAGGTACAAAGTTTTCTGCTCTAGTTATGAGTTGTGATAAATGCGAGACCATAAAATTCAGCTTACATTTTCGAACAATAAGGATGAGGTGAACAATGATAAACTGTTCGGGTCAGGCTGGTAGATAATTTGAGAAAAAAAAATCCAAGAGCTTCCAATGCAAGGAAACCTCTGTATTGATGAACAAATAGTGCCTTCCAAGGGAAGGTATTCTTTGGTTTAAAGTTATTTGTTCTTGCAGACAGTGGGGGTCTAATTCATGACTTCATACCTTACAAATGGTCGATTTGACCTAAGAAAAAAGATGGTAATCAAGATCTAGGTCCTTCATCTACTATTGTCTTGCAATTGGCCAAGACCATTCCAAACTATAGGGATTACCTTTTTTATTTTGACAATTGGTTTACATCATTACCACTTGTAGAGCATCTGGCTGACATGGACTTATGGTGCTGTGGGATAATTCGGGCGATTCAGCTTCCAGTTCTTAAGTTCACATTAGACAATGATATGGAGAAGAAAGGCAGATGTGCATTTGAGGAATGGAAATCATCAGATCAGGGCAGCCAGGTAACAGCAGTCAAATGGTTTGACAATAAATATGACATTCATAGATAATTTGTATTTTTCCTAACGATACAAACCTTTAGCTATTTATTTAGGGGTATTACTTTCGGCAAAGCTGAAATGAAGAACCATTAAAATTTAGCGAGGGTTAACTACCCATTCCGCTAGTTAAGGGAGGTATGAGGGGATAGCTTGCTACCGCTCCCGCTCACACACCGGTGATTTAGCTCACTTTGCTTGGAGATAGGACTTCAAGGGGGATAGGGCTGGCGGGTAAGTTTGTATAAATAGCTAAGGTTTGTATCGTTATGAAAATGCAAATTATCTACAAATTTGTCATTTATTCCATAACTGGAATACAAACCTAAGCTATTCATTTAGGGGTGACTCACCCCTCAGGAAGGATGGACGTCCCTGCCAATCTGGATTTTTGGCTTTACCTGGGGGCTCCTTATTTTGGGTACAAATATACTCGAATAAGGAGTCCCTGCACCTCGCTAAAAACTTGCTAAGCAAGGTCCGTGGCCTACCCAAGCTGTATGTTGAGATATTTAGAAGAGTGACCGTTCAGGCAAAATTTATTCAGTCTTTTTTGTAGGAAAAACTGTTTTAACCAAGGCTTTCCCAAAACCACTTCGCTAGGGTATGGGGAAGCAACAGTATAAGCTTAATACTAGGTACACAAGGGAGCATGGTTTACCTGCAGTAGTTTGAGGTCAGCTTATGCAGAAAAGCCAGGATGCTGCTTTCCCCAAGAGAGGGGATGATGAAGAAAAGAATAAAGAGTCATTCAAACCTTTTCATTCATGTAGACTAAAACTGGGTAGCAATGCCCTCAACCTACTTGTCCAATATGGAACTTGAAGTATTATACCAGCTGTTGTGCAGCCACAACAGGGCCGATAGAAAAAGTATCTTGCCTCCTGTGGGTTAAGTCTTGCAGGTAGTGGGCTGTGAAAGTGTTCTGACATTTCCACACCCCAGCCTGAACAACCTGCATCACTGAGAAGTTCCTCTTGAATGCCAGGGACGTAGCTATGCCTCCGACATCATGAGCTCTAGGGTATCATGAAGGAGGAGGGTTTAGATTCAGCGCATGATCTATGACCTTACGAATCCATGCCGAGATGGTGTTCTTGGTGACCCTCCTCTTGGTCCTCCCTATGCTGATGAAGACTGCCAGCACATGGGTACGGGCTGCGGCTGTTCTTTCAAGGTAAAGCCTCAAACTCCTCACTGGGCAGAGTAAAACATGATCAGGGTCATCTGTTACAGAACGAAGACTCAAAATTCGGAAGGAGTTGAATAGAGGATACGCAACTACCGGGTTCAGTCTTAGCAATAAACTCAGGGACGAAGTTAAACGTTACCACTCCCCATACACTTGAATGGGCGTTGTCGTAAGAGAGACCATGAAGTTCACGGACTTTCTTGGTCGAAGTCAAAGATAGCAGGAACACAGTTTTCCAAGTTAGGTGGCGATCTGTTGCCTGGCATAATGGTTCATAGGGGTAAAGACTTGAGAGCTAGAATTACATTTCATGGGGGAGGTCTCCCTTCAGACCGAGGACAGGTAAGTTCATAATTCCGTATGAATAAGAAAACGTCTACCGATGAAGAAATGTCCATTCCGTTCAGTCTAAAGGCAAGGCTTAAGGCTGAGTGATAGCCTTTAACCGCAGAGACTGACTGGCGCATTTCTTCACGCAAATACACAAGAAACTCAGCTATAGCTGGAATAGTGGCATTGAGAGGAAAGATACCCCTTCCACAACACTAGCCACAGAAGACTTTTCACTTTGCCTGGTAGACTGCAGCTGATGATTTTCGCAGGTAGGCTATCTAGACATACTGCTTGCAACTTGTTGCAAAAATCCTCTCAGAGAGGAAATGCTGGATAGTCTCCAGGCGTGAAGTCGTAGCGAAGCTACGGCATTGTGGAATATGATGGCATGTGGCTGTTTGAGTAGATTGTGTCGTGGAGGGAGTTCTCTTGGAGACTCCGTCAGGAGTTGCAGAAGGCCCAGAAACCATTCTGTGTGATGCCATAGCGGAGCTATGAGGGTCATAGAAAGGTTGACTGATGTTCTGACCTTGTTGAGTACCTTCTGCATCAGACACAACGGGGGAGAGGCATAAACATCGATGTTGTCCCACCGTTGTTGGAATACATCTTACCAGTGAGCCTTAGAGTCTGGAACTGGGGAGCCTGAAGTTTAGAGCCATTGCGAATAGATCCACAGTCAGAGAACGCGACAAAGTCAGGAAATTGTTGGCTACTAGATGATCCAAAGACCAATCGGTATTCACTATCCGACTCAGACTCCGAATCCTATAATTTTTTTGAACAGACTGCGACTCCAATTTAAAAAAAAAAAAAATAAGAATGAAATACTTTTATATAATTTTCTTATTTTATGTTGCCTAATAGTCAAAATAGCATTTCATCATTACTAACCTACTAGCCTAGTAAGTAATTGTTTTATTGAAAACATTTTACGAAATTTCTTGGACTCAGCTTTTCCTAGGTTACACGAAACTAATTAAAACACCCGTCATTTCCAGATGTTTACATATAAACAATTACTTAATTCTAAGATTATTCTTATATGTGCTGCATAAAACTATAAATCAGTAACAACTCCTACCTTTTAAATGGCTAATGGTGATTAAATGAAGGGTTGATCATGAAATAAACTTTAATGTCCAGAGACTCGTGCGTGGAGAGAACAGCTGATCGCATGTATAATATTATTGTTTTGGTTTGGCTTATGGATGAGAGATGGCAGGAGCTATATGTGTTTCCCAGTGACTGCCTTTATTCGAGAGGGTGTTAAAGAAAACAGCGGGTAATATGAAACGATTTTGAGAGACTTTGAAAAAATGTGACTTAGGATACCAAAAGAGAATATTTCTCCAGCGCAAAAAATTTATTTTTGAGGAGTCGAAGTCGGAGTCGGTGGAATTTTACCAACTCCAACTCTAACTTCGCTAGTCCATAAATTGGCCTCGACTCAGACTCCCCAGCCCTGCGTGTAACTATTTGCAAGTTCTTGCAATGAAGGGGAACAGCCTGTCTTCCCTTCAATTGCCACCAATCTAGTGTGGTTGGCCGAATAAGACCGATACCAAACGGTAAACCAGTTATTCAGTACAGCTTATGTTATAAGGGCGAATCTTCATAGAGATTGATTTCCGGACAGGAGACTGTACGCTAATTACTGAATGCATCCAACCAACCCAAAGAGGGGATTGAGACGTATCGTCAATCTATTGTTAGATGGGTAATAAGCATAAGTTTACTACAGAGTAGTAACACCAAACTGTCAGCATGACAAGCATACATGAGAAGCTCGACTTAAAAGTCGTGTCCAGAACTTAGATGGAGACCGTTGAAAACGTTCGTAACGGAGGTTCTCCTTCTAAGGACAAAAACATTCGTACTTCTCTGTCTTCGATCGGTAAACTAGCATTTATATTGAATGTTCCCTACTAGTGAACAGAAAAGCTTATGAGAAGTTTCCAGCCAAAGTCTTTGTAGGAGACCAAGACTTCCGATCGGGGGGAAGAAAAAATTCCTATAAGAAGGCAGAACGTAAATGCTGTATGTCTGGTTACAGTAAAGTAGCCAAGTAATGTACTGAATAACCTGGCTTTAGTAAGGGATATAACTATACAACTTAATAAAACGGAGTTCTAATTGCAAGATTTATATGGCCCTTATTGGCAGAAAGATTGCTTGCATGCATATGTACTTGCCCATCTGCGTTAGCGCATGCGTAATCTCTGCCTTCAGAATATGTATGTATGTATGCGGGAATATGTATGTACGACGAATCGCAACATTAATACCCAAGGGATTTTTTATCGTTGACTAGCTGTAATAATTTTTTTTGAATGAGAGCGCACATTCTCAAACAAAATACTGTATACAGTTATGCACCCAATCATTTCTCCTTTGGTTTGCCCCTCCTCTTTTTGGGAGGAGCTAGCCAGCATTCACTCACAAACATAGATGTCTGGTTCCCCGTGGGTGGGGTTGGAAACGTTTGTAAACGTAATGAAAAGCTGTCCACGATGTTGCTCTCGTTCCAAAACGTAAGCTAACACTGCTCCTTCAGGACTAACTGTTTGAGATAATAACCCTTTAAGGGTAGAATAGAAAGTCTCAGAAGTCTATCGTGTAAAACGATAAGTCGTCGTACCCAAAGTACAATGACGGGAGCGGCTGACTCAATCCAACGGTAGAGCCTGAGTCCATGACAATAAACTCGCGGTTTTGTTTTAAATAGAGCGCATGCTATGGGAAGACTTACGGCCTTCATGAAGTTTTAACAACACCCGTTGAAGTTCTGTAAAACTTATCAGGAATGAGTCTCCTGAAAACTGTGAAGCCTCGTATGTGGGGGTTTGCTTCAAGAAGACCAGACATAATTGCCATCGACCGCTTACCCCAATGAGTTGCCATAGAACGCTTTCTCGGAAGTGAGAAAACTGCCGTCAAATTCAGGCAAGGCCTACCAGAGAAAATGAACTGGAATGTAAAAAAAATTTTCATTCCCCGCTAACTTCCGTCTAACCCAACCAGAGAACAGTGATTCGTTCGAAAACAAAAGGATCGGTGTTGGCGAAACCAGACTGGCTGACATAGTAATCAGCTGGGAGTGTAGAGTGACATAATGAGTCACGATTTTGTAAGTCCAATCCCGTAGGGAGGGGGGGAGGTCGACCTTAGAGTTTTCATAAAAACTCTGGATTGCGGAAACCAAGAGATTCGGCGCGATGAGAACCTTGGGGTTCAGGATCTAATTGTGAATTCCTTTCTCACGACCCTAAGGGATGTTGTGGTGAGAACCCGCAGGAACTCTATCACCAATTCCTGATGGAATCTTCAGAAATCATGTTACATGAACCCAACCAGAACGCAAAGGAACTGTGTCATAGTTACCAGTAGAGAGGCGGAAACCCCTAGGCAACAGGCATCCCTCCAGGTTTTTGCGCACTCGCTAACACTCGCACACCGAGATGGTTACGCTTGCACGCGCACCGAGATGGTTACGCTTGCACGCGCACCGAGATGGTTACGCTTGCACGCGCACCGAGATGGTTACGCTTGCACGCGCAAACACTTCACGCGAAAAGTTCGAAAACTCTGTCGTAAGAGTAAAACTTCTGAGCCCGCGAATCTGAGATGGTCGCACGAGTGCACGATGAGAATTCAAAAACTCTCTGCCATAAGAGTAAGACTCTTGCGCACACCCGAACACTTCGCCGCGAACGCATGAACCATAAAAGTTGTTCGAGCACTTCAACATAGCGCTGATTGCGCGCGCCTAATTGTTCGAGTGTGCAGTGTTGGTTACATGAATAAGGTTGATCTTGCGCTCCAAGTTGGTTGCGTACACACGAGCTCTCGACGTGACCAAAGTCTGAAAACCCTCTGTCGTAAGAGTAAAACTCTTGGTGCTTAGGAAAGAACTCATTGCTGCGATCACCCGAAGGTTCACGATAGCACAAGTTGTGTGAATGCGAACGCTCAACACACCGAGAGTCCGAAAACTCTGTCATACGTGTAAGACTCATAATGACTAGGGCAGCGATTCCCAACCTGTGGTACGCGTACCACTAGTGGTACGCGAGGGCCTTCCAGGTGGTACGCGAACACTTTCGGGCAAAGACGAAGCACAAAGAATGCTCTCCTTTAAACTTCTGGGTGAGCATGGCCTCCTCGTACCCGACGCTAGCCCATCACGCTGTTCCCCAGCTACTGATTTTCCCCTCGACGTGGGAGTGCGAGCAGGGGTTCTCAGCCTTCATGGCCATCAAGTCGAAGAGCCGGAACCGTCTTGCTGCGCCCGGGCATGATTTCCGATGTGCTGTGAGCAAAGTCATGCCCCGCATTGACCAGCTGGTGGAGAAGAAGCAGATACAGCCCTCGCATTGAGTTGATGTTTTCTTAGTTAATTTGCGTGTTCTATTTTTACAATTATAGAAATAAAGTGGTATATGATCGAATTTAGTTTTTCTGGAACCAGGTGGTACGCAGCGACTGTACGGGACCTCCAAGTGGTACTCGATCACAAAAAGGTTGGGAATCACTGGACTAGGGTCACAAGAACCAGAAGGTTCAGCGTGTACTGTGTTGCGAGACCCAAAACACATCAGCGCAACGATAAATCGAAGTTTCTCTGTCTCGAGCCCCCGAAGGATCAGCATGACTAAAGGCACGAGAGATCAAAGGCCTAAGGTAGCCTGTGTTGCGAGACCCCAAAGGGTTAGCATAACGAGAAACCGAAGTTTCCCTGTCACATAACACCTTAGTGTCAGAGTGACTAAAGTTACGAGAGCCCACGGGTTCAGCATAACTATAGTTACGAGGCCTAGAAGGGTAAGCGTAATGAGGATCCGAAGTTCCACTGTCACGAGACCCCGAAAGGTCAGCGTGACTGATAGCACGAGGTCCTGAAGGTTCAACGTTGAAAATTAATCAAGAATTTCTCACAAAACATTAAATGATTGGTACTCATTCATTCCTAAGGTTATTGTGCATTGGGTTTTGAGTCAGAAAGGTGCAGCTCACCTTTACCCTCTAACCTAAGTATGTCCACAAAGGGTTTTAGGCTGTCTTACATTTATTATGGCTGTATAAGGGGGGACCCGCTAGGTAAGGATACGGCCACTATGTTAGGTTAGGTATTTATTTTTAGGCTAGCTGGTGGCCTTGCTTATGGCTAACTCTACATGTGCCGTTATTTTCATGTTAAAACGGATTCATAAAAAAAAAAACAATTCAGCTTTAGTTTATCTAAAGTTCAGCTTCAATTTATCTAAAGCTGAACTAAGTAACTCATCAGGAAAAAAAAAATATCAAAATTATTGGTGGCAGACAATTGTATAGAATTACCACACATTATTGTAGTTATTAAGGGGCCCTGTATCTCTAAATCTGATTATTTGACGCACAATATATATTAAACTTGTTGAAAACACACTAAGCTAGAAAAATATATTTTTACACCAGATATCCAAGTTTGGCTGAAACTGTAATTTTACCAATTTCACATAAAAGAGAAAAACACATTGACGACTCATCTACAATTGTGGACTGTGATTACTTTCAAAGTTTAATTGCCTATTAAAACTAACAGATTGTCACAAAAAAACCACCTAACCTAAGGTTCCCCCAACTAAGCTACCTTAAGAGCCACCTCCTTTCCTACCTACTTTACTTAACCTTGACGGCTATTTTTACGGTCCTATACAGCAGGGGAACCCCACTCTCAACAGACCTCCACTGCCACTTTATCTTGCTCGTTCAGTTCAAGTAATTTCACAGTCAACATTCACCAACTGACAATTCCAATAGCTCATTATATGCTATAGCATCAGAATTTGATGCATCATCCATCCAAAGATTGAAGTCTCCACAAATAACTAATTCATTTTTCTCCATGATCATCTTCTCAATGAATACACTAAATTCTTCAAAGATGATACTGGCATTTGTTCTCGGAGGTTTGTAAACTGTTACAATAGATATTTTTTTTTTATGAGTAAAGCTTTCGTCCAGCTCTATGGGAAAAAAGCGTGGGCGTAATAATCTCTCTCTCACGAGCGTGGGAAAAGTCCTCCCGAAGGAGGACATCGCCAAGATAAGCTTTCTCCCAGCTCTATGGGAAAAAAGAGTAGGCGTAACAATCTCTTGTGAACGAGAGAGCGCCCCCCCGAAGGAGGAACAAGCCTTAGACTTGCTTTTCCCCAGTTCAAGGGGGAATCAGCACAGTCTTCGGCGACGAGATAGCAGAAGCAAAACTCGTCAAGCTGTCCACAATTCTTCACGAACGGGGGAAGGTTGCTGAATGGCTGAAGTGGGGAAACTCACCCTCAAAAGGGGGGGCAACCCAAATCAGGGGAGGGTTAACACTCCCATGTAAGGGAAGGTTCTCTAACCCCTGTAGGTGAACCTCCTGGCAGCAAACTATGCTTCCCATCAACAAGCCTTGTTCGAGATGAAGGTTGACAACGATTGGTACAGTACCTCGTAACATGGGCAGCTCACAAACTACCACATGAAGCACAGGATAATGAACAGGGGGGGCCGAAGCTATCGGCCTTGTGTTCTACGTCGCTGCTATCTGTAGAAAAGAAAACAAAAAAGTTGTGATTAATTACAATTCATGCTCCGCAGCACAACATGAACTATTCGGATGAATAAGTCACCTTCCTTGTAAGATAATTCCTCGTAAGGGAGCTGAACTGTTATAAACTTTAACTCAAGTAATGAAACAAAGACACGGAAGTGTTGAAAACCTGCTGACCACCAACGCATGGGAGGGCGGCAAGGTAGGGGAGTAGTATCAACACAATGACAACTCCCTTATAAAGGAGGCCGCCGGATACGTTGTCATCAGTAATTAAAGATACAAGTATCTAACAACATAAAAGTATATTTTCATTTATACATATATAAACATAGATGTATGTATAAGATGAATGAAAACACACACGATAAAAAAAAAATGACAGAAAAACAATCAAGGCAAGTCTTTGCGGGAGAGAATAGCAGCATGTATGTTCTCTACCAAGCCAAGCCAAAAACTAAAGTGGCTACTCAGCTGAGAGTGAGGGCGGGGTAGCAAGTCTACCCCACCTCCCACCCGCTAATTGGCGAATGGGGTAGTTATCCCTCACTAAAATTATCATGGCTTGTCTTTCACCTATGCCAAAAGTATACCTCTATAAATAGCGGAGGGTTTGTATTTATGCCGGAACTTATCAAAATTAAATTTGACCCACCTGAAAAAATTCAAGTCCCTCGACTTCATAACTCGCTCAAATTCCTCTTCAGACTGAGCTCTTGTTTGTTCGTTTGTACATTTAAAACATAGATTATGTCATTACTACATCATCAACTTTATTCTACATAGCAAGACGTCACCCAAATGACATAGTTTTTAACCAATGATGATTATCCACATTTTCCTTGGGATTAGCATTTCAACAAAATTAGAATCACATGACACTTTTGAAACTTTTCACACAATTTCCACCATTAATTTTCCAGTCTATTGCGAGCCATAGAGGAGTGTAAACCTTCAACTTCTGGTGCAATTTCTCATGTACCATCTACTCTATCAATTTCAAGGAATTTTCTCCCAAGTTCTTGTCACAGTTGTTATTTGAATTATAGTTTTGTATTTTATTATTGTGGTAACATCGAAAGAATAATAAAGTACTGCCAAGATAACGGAGTTACTAAAAGTGAAAGTGACACTATTTGCCCCGGCTGTGGTTCTAAGTGCCGACTTGATATTAACCAAAAAAAAAAAAAAAAAGCAAACTTTTCGGTGTGACAGAAGGCATGTTGTATTGAAAAGCAAGAAGTAAAAAAAAAGTGTATTTCTTACATAGCTATTTTAAAGGAGACTTGGTTTGAAAAAGTCTCATTTGGATATAGAATTGAATGTGTTAAATTTAGTTATAAATTTGTTGAAAATTAAGAATTTCTCACAAAACTATAAATGACTGGTGCTCATTCATTCCTAAGGTTGTTGTGCATTGGGTTTTGAGTCGGAAAGGTCGAGCTTACCTTGCTCACCTTTACCCTCTAACCTAAGTATGTACACAAAGGGTTTTAGGCTGTCTTACGTTTATTGTGGCTGTGTAAGGGGGGACCCACTAGGTAAGGATACGGCCACCATGTTAGGTTAGGTATATTGGTGGCAGACAATTGTATAAAATTACCACACATTATTGTAGTTATTAAGGGGCCCTGTATCTCTAAATCTGATTATTTGACGCACAATAGATATTAAATTTGTAGAAAACACACTAAGCTAGAAAAATATATTTTTACACCAGATATCCAAGTTTGGCTGAAACTGTAATTTTACCAATTTCACATAAAAGAGAAAAACACATTGACGACTCATCAATACTTGTGGACTGAAATTACTTTCAAAGTTTAATTGCCTATTAAAACTAACAGATTGTCACAAAAAACCACCTAACCTAAGAATCCCCCAACTAAGCTATTTTTTTTTTTTTCCAGACTAATGTTTGCAGGAGAGCAACACTACTTCACCATTTCCCTGGTCTTATCAAACACTTGCTCTCCCTGGCTAGTCCTCTTTTCCTACCTCGATGATAGGTCCACTGTCACGATGCTAGCTAAGGAAGCGTAGAACCCACTTGATGACGACGAACAGCTGCGCTTCCTCCGGCGTTAAATCTCCACTCAACAGGAGTTCGAAGTTCTTGTACTCCTGGAGGAACGTCGAAAGGGTGGTCAATCTTCATGGTCGATGCTCCTACGAAACGTCGCCTCCGCCCGACATGCCCATATAATTTGCGTATATGGACAGTCCTCCTTCCAGAATCTTCACCGTCATCAGGTCCAGGTGTCCAAGTCGTAGTTTCAGCTTCTGGCATAAGCTGACGGTCCCTCGTGACAGTACTCCTCGCCAGTTCCCGGTGACCGCCCTTACTGAGGGTACTGTCGCCGTGAAGTTCTCCACGGCCTCCTTAATGCAAGGGGTGTTATACTTAGCGATTTTCGCGGCATCAAAAGAGTCGAGAGGTTGTACGTTGGCGTCTGCGTTAATTTGGCAGTCAATAACGATTGACTTCCGGTCGTTCCAGACAACGAGGTCTGGTTTTCTAAGCCCTTGATTCGTTGGTATGTGGGGTTCATCCACTACATTGTACCCTGCTTCGATGGCCTTCTTCTTGATAAAGCACTTGATGGAGTCGTGCCTCTTAATCCTCCATGGCTGAACAGCTGGACTCGTCTGTAGGATATGGTGCAGGGTACCGGGGGCGTTGCAACCAAGATCGCAACGGTTGCTCTGCTGTCTGCCTCTCGCACTCCGGGCCGAAGTTGTTAGAAGTCCCAGTTTGAGTTTAAGGGCATTGCAGAACGTTCCCCCTTTCATCAGACGGTTTCCAGCGTCCAACCATTTGGGTCGTAGCCCGAAGGGCGCCTCCCTCAGACCACACCCGTCGACAGTCAAATAGAGCCTTTCTCCCCAGTCAATGGCTGCGGGGGCCGGGTGTTGTTCGGCTAACTCAGCAGCAATTCCAGCTACCAAAGAGTCTGGAGATCTGGCTAGTCGATTATAGCAATCATGCAGGGCTTTAGGGATACCCACGGTAAAGTTGTAAATACCAAGGCCCCCCTGCTGCTGAACCTACATAGAAAGCTCCTAGTGGAGTATCACCGGACAAGTGCAAGCACTACCGGGTGAACTTCCTTATCTCATTATCAACCCCTTTGAGGTGATACTTTTTCAATTGTCCATGGACGGCTATGTGTGATAGCCGTGGTATCAGCACCGTTTTTAAGGCCCAAAACTTATGCTGAGGCTTCAGAGGCGCTGTCTGGAGGTTCCCCAGTTCCGTTTTGGCCTTGCCGATCAATTTCGTCCCATTCACGTTTGACACCAGTCCGACGTCTACCCCAAAATATTTATAAAAGCCACCTCCTTTCCTACCTACTTTACTTAACGGCTATTTTTACGGTCCTATACAGCAGGGGAACCCCACTCTCAACAGACCTCCACTGCCACTTTATCTTGCTCGTTCAGTTATAGTAGTTTCACAGTCGACATTCACCAACTGACAATTCCAATAGCTCATTACATGCTAAAGCATCAGAATTCGATGCATCACCCATCCAAGGATTGAAGTCTCCACAAATAACTAATTCATTTTTTTCCATGATCTTCATCTCAATGAATACACTAAATTCTTCAAAGAAGATACTGGCATTTGTTCTCGGAGGTTTGTAAACTGTTACAATGGATAATTTTTTTTTTTTTTTTTTTTTTTTGCGTAAAGTTTATTTCCATATATTCAAAGCTTGTTACACTAGTTCTTTTTAACATTTTGAGATTTGAGTAACTTTTATGAATGAAAAGCCTGACACCATCCCCACCAGACTTACCCTCTCTCGGAATGTGAAAGGTGTGCGTGGGGAGTGTCATTTCAGTGATCTTAGACTTTTCAAAGTTATTCAACCATGTTTCCGATAATGCTAGTGTGTCCAAATACTTCCCATTTATCAATTCTCAATTTTGAATATATTTATTACCCATATATTGTATATTTACTTCGCCACAGTTATGACATCCTTAGTAACCATGATCAGTATTTTCTGCTAGTCTTTTCAATTCCAAGTCATAGTGGTAATAAGATTCGTTTAACTTTGTGCAGTTAATACACTTTAACACTTGCAATTTACACTCCCTGGTGGAATGTTTTCCTGAGCATTTCCCGCAAACTTTATCATCATTCTTAGACTTGCAATCTTTATCAAGACGTCCATACCTCTGACAGTGGTATCAGGTGGTCACGTGGTACCTATCACGTATGTTACAATTACCCCATCGTAACAACTTAGTCCCCATTATTATGAATAGCCCTCCGAACTTTATGATCACATTTCAAATTGCAGTGGGTAGTCCCACTTACAGCATTTTTCTTCATACAACACTTAACTTCTCTACTATATTTTTGATTTGGTATAGTTAACGATTTCTTTGAATCAAGGCATTTACTACTTCCACCTCATCATTGTATACATTGCATATCATTATTCTTAGTTTTCATCTTCCAATTTTTCTTGTCTCGGTATCGATAACCATTGTCTGAATTTTGCTTGCCGATTCCTCTGATCCTCCCATTTGCAAAGTTTACATCATTTCCATTTGAGGTTGACCTCGTATTAATGTACTGGAATGTCTTTAAGTGCATTTTTGATTTTCAGTCAGTAATTCTAGTTGTTGCATTTGTTGATTTAATTACCAGTAGATTCTTTTCCTTTACTTAGTCAGAGTATGTTGTTTTCTCAGGTTTTGGGTCCATCAGTGTTTGAAGTTTTCTTAATTCAATATACATCGATAGATTATCAACCTTCTCAGTGAGGTCAGTGGTCCGGGTGGAATTTGCTGCGTATGCATGAAGCTCCAGTACTTGATTTTCCAATTCGTCAATTCTCGCTTCTTGTGCACTCAAAGCATGGTCCCTCACTCTCAATGGCTCCACCAATTCTAATATACGTAACTTAGCTGTTCTGGCTTCTTCAACACTGCATGGACATATCCAATTCAAGTTTAATAGTGCTTTATCACTGATGCGTGTCAACAGACATATTTCGTAGCCGGTTTAGTATGTGGCCTACCTCTCGAATATGGCCTACGAAATTCTACCACTTTTAGTATGTAGCCTAACCTAACCTTACCTTACCTAACAAGCCAGGTAGGGGAGCCTTTGTAGGGTGACGGCCAGATCCCGTAGAAAACGGGAATATTCTCAACTGTGGCCGTCGTTCTAAAGCCAATTTTGGAGGGAGAAGCTAACTTAAAAAACCCACCTAATTTATGCTAAAAGCTGTATCTTTACCCAGGGGGGCTGCGCCCCCTCCCCCCCCCCCAAGCCCCCTTACACAACAGTTTCCTTACCTACGAGTACGACGGGAGAAGCTAACTTAAAAAAAAACCTAACCTATGCTAAAAGCCGTGTCCTTACCCAGGGGGGCTGCGCCCCCTCCCCTTACACAACATATTTAAGACCCGTAGACCATTTCCAAACGTTTTTATTCTATACAAGATAACAGTTGGAGCGATAATAAGCTAATTAGGACGCTTGGCTGTAGCGCTACGAACTACCGCAGGTAGACAACATACTAAACCAGAATATATAAAAGGTAGGTCACATACTAACCAGCACCCATATTTCTTATGAAAATACCTCTTGCATCCCCTCTTACTTTAGCCTATTCATAGCTTCCTATGGCACAATGAACTACATTCAACACAAAATATTATTCACTAACCACTAGTCTTGCGCAGTACATGGGCTTTGGAAATAGGAATTTATGCCATTGGTAAAACGCCTTGCCAATGGCTGCCGAGTCTCAAACCAGAGTTAGCCTAACAACATTGCAAACAACAATATATTTTCTAATAACTCTAATGACACTATAGTATGCCTGACGTGGTATCGAAATAGACAGGACTAACCTTCGGAAAAAACGGTGTACGTTTAATTACAATAAATGTCGGAAACATGTTAAGGTATTCCTTTTAGGGACTCCAACAACAGTTGTCACTCACTATTGTAATTTGTTGACACGTCGTCACCGTACACGAGGGTGCGGAATAATACATACAGCAGGACTATTGGAATGTTGAAAATATTTTTTTATTATTATTACTATCATTATACCACCATTCAATCGTGTCTTTCTTTTAAATACCACAATATAAAGATATAACAAAACGTGTAATATCAAAGGCATTAAACAACTTCACTGGTTTTACGATGATAGGGGTGAAATGCTATGAACTACTTTTCTGACTTTTTTCCCCCTAACTATCGGATTTTTATGTAAGCTGCAAAGCAAACAAATGCATGGACAGCCCTATAAAGAATGCACACACTCATATACCCTCCACCCACACACAATAATTATATATATATATATATATATATATAGAGAGAGAGAGAGAGAGAGAGAGAGAGAGAGAGAGAGAGAGAGAGAGAGAGAGAGAGAGAGAGATGTCCTTCTTCTTCTTCTTCTTCTTCCATTTTAGTAGGAGATCTGGCCCACTTCTTAGAGCCAATGTACTCCCCTGTAAATATGATACAAGATAAAATATTAGATCTGATCAATACAGTTGATAAATTTCAAGTGTTAGTCTGTTAGTAAACGTTAACTCCTTCACCGAATGTAATGAATGATATGTTCACTCACCCACATGAGGCTTATTACCTTTAGTTCAAACAATATCCATGCTCCCCCCTTCCATTGATATTGTTTTTATAGTGTAAAATATATATATCACACTTTATTAAAACCATTTCCATTTAAATACATTTACATTTATTTATAGTCAAAACAACCTCCTGTGGTTTGTCTATGACAAAATCGTTGCATTAAATGTAGTCTCTTTACAAAAGAACATGTATGTGGGTTTAGAGACTAAATTTAATCCTAATTCCTCTGTTGGATAATTAATTTTACAGATGATTATAATGTGTTTAGTAAATTAGTTTTGGTTATAAATGTTATAAGAGCAGTTTTCACCCTTTCCTGTATATCATTTTCTTCGTGTTTTCCTAATAGATTATTCATAGAGCAATTCAATTTGAGTCCTGCTAATTTTACTTCTAAATCCTTTCTTTGCAGATTATATTTCTTACAATTTATCATTACGTGTGAAATGTCCTCTACTACATTGCATGTGCTACACAAAGGTGTATTTGTCATCTTGAATTTATGTAAATATGCATTTACTCTAACATGTCCAATTCTCAAATTTCCCATTACGGTTTCTATTTTCCTATTTCTACAATAAGCTGTCTCCCAATCTTCTATAATAGGTTTAAACGTACCGAGCCACTTACTTGATTTTATAACATCCCACTCCATTTGCCAGGTTTCTATCATTTTTCTCTGTAATATTGTTTTCTTCTCTGTCATCGACAAGTGGTTGTTGATAGTACAGGGGTTATTTAACCCTTGTTTAGCGGTTGCATCTGCCAGCTCGTTTCCCAGAATTCCTTTGTGGCTTGGAATCCACTGCAGTTTTACAAAATTGTAATTGCTATTCATTTCGATTAGCATCTCCTGTATACTGTGCACTACTGTTTTGAATCTTTTTGTATAATTATTATTTATCATTGAAATGGCGGACAATGAATCTGTGAATATTACCGTCTCTTTGCTCCTGTAATTACCCCCTGTCCATTTCAGCGCTTCCCATATAGCAAATAATTCAGCACCCAGAATAGACGTTGCTGGGTTTAATCTAAAACTACAATAAAAATCAAGGCTGGGAATAACATAGGCGGCTGCACATGACCATTCCTCACTATGTATTTCTTTTTTGGACCCATCTGTATATATGTCTAAATGGTTAAGATACTTTTCCTCTTTCATTCTACAGAACTCTTGAATAAATTTGTTATTAGGTTCCTCCTGGTCAATGTCATCCATTGGGTTAATACCAAGATACTTACCAATACATTGCCAGGGGGCTGCAACGGGAAAGGCCCTTTCTTCCCGTTGCATCCCTAGCTTCACTTTCCACCTAATCATGATGTCTTGTACCCTTAATATAAATGGTTTTTTAAAATAACCCGAGTTCCATCCTCTACCGTCTAGTCTTTTATCGTTCAGAACTTCCTGGCTAGTTGGGTGATTCTTACTTAACTGTTTTAATTTTACATAATAAAGCAACATTTTGTACTGTATTTTTATTCTTACTGGTGTCACGTTACTTTCAACTTGTAGTGATACAATGGGAGATGTATTCTTGGCTCCAAGAGCTATTCGTAAAGCAATATTTTGTATTTTTTCCAATTTTTCTAAGTTACTTCTAGCTGCTGACGAATATACTTCAATTCCATATTCAATTTTGCTTAAAATGTAAGCCTTATAGAACATCAGCAAAGTTTTCCTATCTGCTCCCCAGGTGTAAGAGGAAACCGCCTTCAATATATTCAGTCTCTGGTAGCATATTGCTCTTACCTGGTTGATGTGATGTGTCCAAGTGAGGCCTGGACTGTCCCATACCAATCCTAGATACTTGTATTTACATACCCATTCAATTATATTGTTGTCAATTTTGATTTTAGGTAAGATATCTATTTTTTTGTTTGTGAAATACATTATCTTCGTCTTTCCTGTATTTATCCTTAGCCCCCATTTCTGGGTCCATTCGTAAAACCTTTCAATCGCATCCTGAACTTCCAGACAAGCCATCTCAATTGTATCTGCAGTTACAAAGAAGCAAGTATCATCTGCAAATTCTGAACTTTTGACTGGTTCTACGTTTGGTATGTCACTCATCATGATATTGAATAATGTAGGACTTAAGACTGAGCCTTGAGGAACCCCTGATCTAATTTTTCTAGGGTTGGAATATTTATTTTCTACATTTACTACATATTCCCTATCTTTCAAAAAGCACTCATGCCATGCTAACAGTCTCCCTGTGACCTTTCTTGCGAGTTTATACATCAAAGCTGTATGGTTTATTGTATCATAGGCACTCTGTAGATCAAAGAAAACCACTACTGTTACCTTACGATTTATAAATGAAACTCTTACCTCATGCTCCAGTCTAACTAACTGGTCTGTTGTACTCCTAGTTTTTCTGAATCCACTCTGGTTTCTTCCCAATTGATCGTTATTTTCTAACACCCAGTATAGGCGTTTATGGACCATTCTCTCCATTAGTTTGCCGAAGCAAGATAGCAATGCGATTGGTCTGTATGAATCTGGTAGTTCCTCCGGTTTTCCAGGTTTTAGTACCGGCCAGATCATACTCTGTTTCCACATCTTAGGATAACTTATAAATCTCCAGCTTTTATTAATAAAACCCAATACTTGATGACGTTTCCCCTTTGACATATTTTTGATGAATTTGTTATGAATTTTGTCTAACCCTGTTGCACTTTCATTTGGCAACTCTTTGATGCACTCTTCTAGCTCGGCCATTGAGAATAATTTGTTGTAATCCTTAAATTCCTTATTGTGTTTTGCTATTTCAACCCATTCAATCATTTCCCTCTCTGACTCTAATTCAATTGCCACGCACAAATTTTTCCCAAAGGCTTCTGCCAGCAATTCTGCCTTTTCTATCGGATCGAAAATCAATTTGTTTTCCCCATTAGTTAGTGGATGGTTATCTCTAACTGGAATTCCCTTAATCCTATTAATAGTGTTCCAAACTTCTTTCTGAGGTGTATTCATATTCATTTTACCTGTGTAATTACCCCAAGAAACCCTTTTTGTAACTTTATTACATTTCTTTGCTACTGCTTCTTTTTTGCGGAAGTCGATTTTATTACAAGTGGTTGGGTGTTTGGTGAACAGCTTTCTTGCTCGTCGCCTCTCTGCTACTGCCTTACTGCATTTCTCGTTCCACCATGGCTTGTTATATTTAATACTTACCTTCTCATTAGTTTGTCTGATATTCTTTTCACTAGATTTTATCATTCTATTGCTGAAATCTTGTATTTCACCATCCAGTTCCAATGTGTTTGCCACTTCTATTGCGTCAATATCATTATTCCACTTTTGCCAATTAACATCTTCCAAAACCCACCTCTTTCTTTTCCATAACCCAGTTTGTTCAGTTTCCAAGTCACTATATATTAAAATTGGTGTGTGATCACTACCCCTGTCAGCTAGCTCTTTTATATTAAAATAATTCGCTATTGTGGATGAACTGAAACATAAATCTATTGTTGAAAATGTCCCTGTAATAGGATTCAGTCTTGTAGGTAATCCCGGTGGAGTAATTAGTACTAAATTGTCATGTTCATTAAATACTTCCACTATACTTTTCCCGCTATTGTTGATTTTGTTTTCGGCAATATCCGGTTCCCACAAGGAGTGATGAGCGTTAAAATCCCCTACAACTATAAAATTTCTCCCAAGTTTCTCTATGTAATAAACAAATTCCTCTTTAGTCAACCTGTCACTAGGGTTATACGCATTTATTATATCTAAATCACCTCTCTTGAGTTTGACTTTGATGTGTTGAACTTCCATATTACCATTTGGATATTCTGTGGTGTTTCCCATTACATAACAAACGTCACGTCTAATAAGGATCATTACACCCCCCATTCTTTGACCTACCCTGTCTTTCCTTAGAACTCTATAGTTTATAAACTTTACCTGTTGATTTTCTTTCAAAAATGTTTCACATACACAGCAAACATGAGGTTTGACACTGTACAACATCAGTTTTAATTCCGACAGATTGTTACACACACCCCTCGCATTCCATTGAATTATAGATAATTTTGACATATTAATATCCATTTTTACTTGCTTTTGGTTTTTCCCTTACACTTAAATCCTTCCTAAGATTTTCAAATTCACCATCGTCAACAGTTACACCAAACGTTACTAGCATTTCCCTTCTAACATTTTCATCCATTAATATTGAATGACTATCAGAAGTTTCCTTATTGGCTAAAATTCTTTGTACAACACAAATAAATCTGCATAGTTTTATTATTATTTCCGAGTCCATTTTGTTTTCAGTTTTAGAACTTTCTTTGTGTTCGGTTCCCTTCCCTTCAGTTTGACAGCTTTTATCATTCGTTTTTATTTTCTGCCTTTTCACAATTTCAGCATAATTTCTCTTGAAAGTTTCGTCTCTTATTTGTTTAGTACTAAGATTTGAACCATTCGTCCCTGTTTCTGTTGTTTTATTACTTACCTGGTCATATTTTTCATGGCCCCTCACATTTTCCCTCTTCCACTGATTATACTTGACTTTAGCTTGGTCGTAAGGTACATTTTCCAATGTTTTAACTATCTGTATTCTTTGGGCTTCTCTAGCTACTTCACAACCCCTATAACTAGCGACGTGCTTCTCCGAGCAATTTGTGCACTTTAATTGGTCCTTGTTTAGGTCTTTACGGCACTCTTTGGCCATATGGTCTCCCCCGCATTTTACACATTTATTTATTTTTGATTTACAGTCGTCTTGATGGTGACCAAACCTCTGACATTTGAAACATTGAATGACTTTTGGTATAAACGGCCTAACTTCCAGTATTCTGTTTCCAAATTTAATTTTCTCTGGCATCTCATTTCCCTCAAATGTAATCTTTACACATTTAGCTTTTACTCCATCCTCTCTCTTACCTTTCCACATCCTTTCTATTTTGCTAACCTTAATATCCTGATCTTCCAAATATTCCTTAATTTCCTCCTCTTCTATTTCCTCATAAATTGGTCCTAGTACCCCTACTTTCCTAGTATCTCCTATTGGTTGTCGACATTTTACCTGATACGTGTCTTCTTGAGAACCAAATGTTGTTAGAGTCAATAAATCATTTATGTCTTCCTTTTCATTAAAAACTGCTACTAGATGGTTTTTAGTTTCATTGGTTTTATAGTCCACCACGTTTTTCTGTGCAAACGGCGACTGCCTTAAATATCTCTCCACCTTAATAGGGTTCCGAAGTAGTCTCACTGATTTTCCTTCTGTATCTAAAAATTGCATGATTATTACCTTACCTTCTACTTTATGTTCTAACCTATTATTTTTCCTATCTTGATCTAACTGATTTGTTAC
>NC_090751.1:38446050-38458550 GCF_036898095.1 Palaemon carinicauda
CTGTTACCGGGCACTTGATCTATTTATTGCGCAATAGTACATAGTGCATCCCCAAGTATGAATATGTATATCTCCACTTTATTGTATATACGATATTTTTTGCCTAACTGATATTTCCAGAACTCAACTCGACATTGTATTGCAATTTCCTGTTTTCTTTTATGCCGACGGTGTGTCGGCACACAGATATACGCGCAGACAGACAACTGCATATACTGTGTGTAGACCATATCCCGCATTTCGTATTTGCATGTTTGCATGAGCATTTTCCAAAGGAAAAATAAATCATATAATCTATCGTTATTTGTATTTTTTATTATTTTTTTAAATTCTTTATAGAAAAATTCTTAGTCATGTGACTTGATTGTATGAGAGAGAGAGAGAGAGAGAGAGAGAGAGAGAGAGAGAGAGAGAGAGAGAGAGAGAGAGAGGCGATGCGGTCATGACAATTTGACAATAAATATTTTCCTTACAATGTTGCAGTGGCAAAAATAGGGAAAAATCTTCCAAGTGCTAACTATTCATATACCTAAACAAATTATTTTTACTTGCCGGTTTTCAACCATATTTTCCTTACCTTATTGTCAATAAACATATATTTTAACTTTGTAATGAAAATAGTTTCCCAAAAGCCATACATTTTTAAATTAAACTTCCCCTTAGAAATCAAAGAGATGTTTATTTTGAGATAAAGATATCTTATAGGTTATGCAAATATATCTTTATTCTACGATTCCTCAAACTGTGTCGTTATTCTTAATAAGATTTATTTGCCTTTTAGTAACAAGAAATGCGTTTCGGAAATCTTAGTCACATGAACAAAAATGGTATTATCACTATCTGAAAAATAATAGACAATTATTATTATTATTATTATTATTATTATTATTATTATTATTATTATTATTATTACTTGCTAAGCTACAACCCTAGTTGGAAAAGCAGGATGCTATAAGCGCAGGGGCTCCAGTAGGAAAAATAGCCCAGTGAGGTAAGGAAACAAGGAAGATTATTTTTTTTAAGAACAGTAACAACATTGAAATAAATATCTCCTTTATAAACTATATAACTTCAACAAACATGAAGAAGAGAAATAAATAAGAATAGTGTGCCAAGTGTACCCTCAAGCAAGAGAACTATAACTTAAGGCAGTGGAAAACCATGGTTCAGAGGCTATGGCACTACCAAAGACAAGAGAACTATGGTTTGATTTTGGAGTGTCCTTCTTCTAGAAGAGTTATTTACCATAGCTAAAGAGTCTCTTCTACCCTTACCTAGAGGAAAGTGGCAACTGAACAATGATAGTGCAGCAACCCCTTGAGTGAAGAAGAATTGTTTGATAATATCAGTGTTGACAGGTGTATGAGGACAGGAGAATATGTAAAGAATAGGCCAGACTATTCGGTGCATGTGAAGGCAAAGGGAAAATGAACCGTAACCAGAGAGACGAATCCAATGTAGTACTGTCTGGCCATTCAAAGGACCCCATAAATATCTTGTAGTGGTATCTCAACTATTCTTTTTAAAATTTACTGTCTAGATGAGGGTGGAAGAATCTTTCAAATGATGTGATATGAATATTTGGATGTCATCTGAATATATCTCAGAGGTCTCTTTTATTCTTCATATACATTTTTTTTTTTAAATGACGCTGTTCATAAATAATACCTATCAACGTGAAACATTATTACAAGTTCTTGTTTATGATGCGTGGTAGCATCCCTAAGGCGAACCAAACAGATATGAAGACTTTTAAGAGAAGAACTTGAGGGGAATTAAACACACCTAATGGAAAAAAATAGATTACTCCACTTTGAAATATTACTTTTCTCATTAAATAAATGGTAATTTATCAAGTAAAGTTGAATTAAGTAAGTTAACCGTTTGTTCTGATATCCTTTCGAAATTACAAAATGTAAATAAAAATCATAAGAGCAGCATAATCTTCGAAAATTCATTACGAAATAAAGATGAAAATATGAACTATTTTCTTTCTAGTAAATGTAATGTAGTTCCCAAAGGTTCTTATCACTGGATCTTAATTAGACTATTACAAAGAAGGAAGATACATTAGTTTGATTTTTATACTTAAATTTCGACAAATTCTTATATCACATGTATTTTCCACACATCAGTATGCACTCGGAACAAAACTATATTAAATCAACTCCATATTCCAGTCTTTTTAAATATAAACTTACAGAAAAAGCAGTCTTATTTTAAAAGAAAAAAAAGAAAAAAAGAAAAAAGCATTAGAGAAAATAGTCGAGAAATAGGGGCTTCCTTTTTTATCTTATCTACAACTTTATTTTAGTCTTTTTTGATAAGATAAAGACGAATAATCTAAATTATTGTCTAAATGATATGCATGCCATTTTTTCTTCCATGTGAAACACCCAATTGGGAAATTGATATCATAGACATGTACAGTAGTAATTTAAAGTGATATTATCATACTTCTTTTTCATGGTCAGCCCCAACAGGCTGCATAATGATTTCTTCTTTGTACGTGATAACATTTTCATTTCATATAATAATGTTGTAGTATGTTTCATTAGAATGGAATACATTATACGTGTTGAAAGCGAAAGTTCCGAATCCCTTTCGTCCATTCAAGGAAGTTGTGTTCGATAGGGAATGTCTTTATTAACTCCTGGTTCAAATATTAGGATATTTTTTTTTTCTTTTTTTGATAAAAGTGAACAAATGGTGATTTTGATTAAAAATAAAACTACAAAATTCTAAATGGAGTCCTTTTTCCTTATTGTTGTACTATGAAAGTAATAAAAAAATTATTATGAAAATGTTGGCTGAAATTCATAAACCGATATCAACTGATAGACATGACCAAAGCCAATATACGAAATTGATAGGCTTGCAGAACAGCCGAGTAACTCAATCAGAAAATTAGTGACAATGAAATTATCTTGAAAATACAAATCATATTTTGGGAAAGAAAGCTCTTCTCCCATCGCCCCCGCCACACACACAACCACGATAAATTGATTGTATGATACGAAACATTAATCTATGTAAAATTCTCACTTTTTTAATGAGAAAATTTTATTCCGATGTCTGAGCATGTTAGTTTTCATTACTTGCTAAAAATACATTGTAATTAACCTCTGCATTGCTTTGCTAAAACCTTTTGGAAGCAAAGTATTATGACACTTCAGGTTTTAAAACAACAATTCATCAAAATCATCCAGAACAACTTTTCATAAATTTCAGATTCACAGTCCTTTAGACAGGAAATCTTTCAGCACAAAATTTTTCAATTTCTCTTTGTGCTTTTCTTATCATTTGTTTCCAGTGTAAGCATAGCATCATCCATTTCGTCAAATGAAGAAATAGCATATCGATGTTTTACAGAAAAATAATTTTTGCAACAAGATGGACATTCGCGTACATCAAAACCTAGAGGATTACTAAGTCCAATTCTACGTGTAGCTCCAATATACTGTATTTTTCATCTACCACAATAAAGTGCAATGCTTTACATTACCATTAATTGATTTCTTAATGCTGAAACATACAATTGACTTTGAATTTGATGGTATCACCCGAGGATGTTCTAATAATTCTCGTACATTTTCCTTTTCTTACATTGTGCGTGCGTAATATCGAATCTTTTATGCAATAGTTTTCTCTGCGTCATAGACTGTATGACATGATGGTGACGCAGAGAAAAGGGGTATGGAATAATTAGGTGGTGAGGTGGTGGGGGAAGGAAGGGTTAAACTAAAGAGGTGGAAGTAGGAACAACTGTAAAGTGTAATTATTGGTAATGCCCATTCATGATTCGTAAGGTTTTGCTGAACGTTTCATAGTACTGCAATTGATTGAAACAGGTTATCTTTTAAGACGATCCAGTTCCACTTTGAGGGGCAACTATTCCATGAATGCAGATGAGTGTGGATGGACCACAGAAAATTGCTGCATTCACTACAGATGATATATTGAGCTATGCAATTCATAATGCAATTATCTTCAATGGGTTTCCCACAAAAAACAAAAACAAATATAGGTCAATCCTGAAGCAACTTTTAAATTGCTCTCAGGCCTGGGACGTCACCCACGGCCATCTATAAAGATGGCCTCTATAGGTGGCCTTGCCTCACCACGGTTCCACATGCACAGATGCACTTAACATATTTTTTTGTTGCTAAGGCAACTTTTTCCCTTTCCATCTACCAAGACATCCCTTGGGTCTTTCTTGAATCTGTAGTTGAAAGCAAAAGGATTTCCTATCAAAGTCACGATGCCATGCTTTGAGTTTTTTTAATCAAATGCTCCTGTAATAAAAGTTAACTTTGGGGGGGGGGGGTTGTTGAAAGGAAATAAGGACATTAAGATATTTATTATAGATGAGGCAAAGCAATTGTAGCAATATCGAACAGTTGAAATACAAGTAAAAAGAAGAAAAAAAGTATTATGAGATTACATATCTAAAATTGTCTGTAACTAAAACGCATATAATTAGATCTATATATTGTTAGAACAATACACACGAATAAAATAGACATGTAAATCAAATAATCTATATAACCTATTCATCGTAAAAATAATAATACTTGGAAGATATACAAATAACTGTGGTTACGAAGTGCAATTAAAAGTTATGCAACAGCAAGCAAACAAAGTAGTACTGAACTGTGTTGTTTGAGACAGGTCATGTAATTACTTTAGAAATTAACAAGTTCTCTGATCCGACGAAAAAAAAAGGTTATTATTGCTGAGAGATTGCCAAGTAATTTTGTCATTAGTATCTATCTCATTTGATTCATCATGAGATTGATCATTAACTTGTCCTGTTATGAGCAAATCCTATTCCAAATTTCTACCATAACTGCAAAATATAATTAAAATAATGAACACAAGAAAGACGGGGATAATCGTGATAGGACCAAATCAAGAAGCTAAATCATGATTAAATCAAATTATGCAACAACAAAGAAGGCGAGATACAAAACAAGGAGAAAAGAAGCGCCACTAAAAAAAAAACCGAGTCTGATAAACTCGCCAGCGGGAAAAGTCATGCATAAAGATACCTAACTGACGCGAGAAAATGCAGAGAAAGGAGATGGAATTCCCAGTGCCAGGAAAAGGCCACTGCCGCGAGGAAGACGAATGAATATGAAGAGGAAAAAGCGCTTAAATGAAGAAAAGCGATGGAGGCCTTTATAAGAGGCGGGGTGCCACAGACGAGGGGCCCTGTGGTTTAAGACAAAGTTCCCAAATATATCTTCATGTGGAGGTAACGCGGCCTTAAAGGCACGTGAATGTAATCTCGGGAGATAGAAATTTAGTGCATTTGTGTAAGGCTCAGAATGTCAGTTAGAAGTTCAAGATTCTGGACGAAAATAAAATGAAGGGAAAATTATTAGGGAAGAGACGGTGCAAAATCCAAGTGCGTGGAGTTAGGCTTAGTTGGTTCTATAACATTGAATTTCAATAAGTATTTCTGTTATTTCTATATGCATTTTCGACATCTTTCCAAGGAGATTCTTATCTAAGAGGATGAAAAGTGCTCTACCAGTAACAAGGACGATTTCCTTTCTTGTATTTTCTTATTACGTGAAACTCTGTTAACGTTCTACATTCTTTTCAAGCCCTCCTAGAACAAAGAGTAAGAAACCGTGCAGTGATTGGGTGCATTTGTTCAGTAAAATGATCTTTGTAAAAAGTTTAGTTAAGAAAACAGCAAAAGCTGCAAATATTTCGAGATTTAGCCTTCTTAAACCAGGTTATTTTCATAATCTTTTTATGTTAGTATAAAAGAAAAATTATAAGTTGTCGCAAAGAAATTTCCAATTTACTGGCCTATGAAAGTAGTACCTAAAATATAATGGTCATAACATTAGCTTCTTTAAGGCAGTAAACTACCTGCATGAATGTCTGAGATACAATTACCCTAACAGTGTTTCATAGGTACTGACTCCATTAATTTATGAGCAGTGACGATAATTAAATTAATGTCTACCAAAATGGATATCAAGGAAGAATTCCAGTTATAGGGCAATCCCTCTGAAGCAATCTGCTGGATACAGGAAAACCTGTGGCAGCTGATTATCGAGATTTATATGCCCTAATGGCAAAAACTTAGCAGCAGTAATTCCAAGTAAACTTGCTTGGGAACGATGGACTCTGATAAGGAATTAGAGAAATCAGTAACTCAAAAATAAAATCTTTGGATTAAGACAGATGGAAAATGTAGTCGTGGGAATCAACTACCTTAATTACGATTTTATGAGAAGTGTCTAAGGAAAAAAAAAGTATCCCTAACTGTAGTTTGCCAAACAGAGAAAAAAATATAAGTTTCTATGAAGTAATTTATAGCAGCCTTTGACACCATTATGACTTCTAAGAATTAATAACACTTAGGATTAGTTAAAATAAAAACAGATATTAGTTAACGATACAAGAAAAATCCCTTTTCAGTAAACCACAGAGGTAACTTTCTTAAAATATCCTTCCATAAGCGATATATAGAAGTAATGTATCTATCACTTGCAATGACCCTAACAAAAAGTTTTGAAAAACACTGTCCTCCATTAGTCGCACTTGAAGCAACTTAAAAAAGATGTTAATGTCTTAAGATGACCTTCACTGGTCCATTAACATATCTGCTTTTGTCTAAGCAACTTTTCGAGGAACGTATATTTTGCTTTTCTCCGCAACTGAAATTGGCCATGCTGTTTGTTTCTAGAATTTTACGAGGCATAGTAACTTGGAGAAAAATTGTTCTGCTTGGCAACGGAGTATATGAAGGTAAGTTCTATGATGAAAAGCTATAGCAAAATGGAGAATACTGTGTCTGCCTAACAACGTTATACATAAAGATAAGTTCTATAATGAAAAACTATTGAAAATAATAAAAAACGTACATTACTCTCCATCAATAACCGACACATCCTTTTGTTGTTCTACCACTCAAACTAATGAGATATTCACCATCATTTCAAAGGGGGGTTGATGTTTCAAACAACTCTTCCCCGGTCAAATAGGTACGAAGAGATTTATGATCAATCGACTTTGTTAAAATGAGCTCTTTGTTTTCCATTTCCTGGTCTGTAATCCTCTTAAAATCAAAATATTTGACCTAATTTATAATACCATTCTATTTTTTATATTCGTTACTTATTAGTGGCAGGGAAAGCTGTTGTAGTCTTACCTTATCTTTATGAAAAGAACTAGTCAACTTATCAAAATTACAGGAAACCTAAAGATTGTACTATTTTCATAAGTAATTGGTATAAAAGCAATACTAGGATTTTGATAAAAATTAAATCTCTCTCTCTCTCTCTCTCTCTCTCTCTCTCTCTCTCTCTCTCTCTCTCTCTCTCTCTCTCTCTCTGTATATATATATATATATATATATATATATATATATATATATATATATATATATATATATATATATATATATATATATATATATATATTAAATGAGAGATATTAATTAATGACATAGAAGGAAAATCCCTTTTCAGTAAATCACAGAAGTAACTTTCTGAAAATAGTCTTCAATAACCGATATCTGGGAGTAAGTTATCTATCAGTTGCAATGACCCTAACAAAAAATGTGCAAAAAACTAACCTCAATTAGTCACACTTAAAACAACTTAAAAATAATGATAATCGCTATGATTTTCATTAGCCCATTAACATATTTGCGTTTGTCTAAGCAACTTCTCAAGGAATGTACATTTTGCCTTTTTTCCGCTAATGAAGTTGCCCATGCTGTTTGTTTCTAGACTCTTACGAGCCATAGTAACTTGGAGAAAAATCATTGTTCTGCTTGGCAACTTATTACATGAGGGTAAGATTTATGATAAAAATCTATAGCAAACTGGAAACTAATGTTTCTGCCTAGTAACGTAGTACATGAAGCTAAGTTCTATGATGAAAAGCTAAAAAATGATTTAAAAAGTACACTACTCTTCATCAATAATTGGCACCTCCTTCTATCGTTCTACTACTCAAACTAATGGGATATTCACTATCATTTCAAAGGGGTATTAATGTTTCAAACAACTCTTCCCCGGTCAAATAGGTACGAAGAGATTTATGATCAATCGACTTTGTTATTAACCTTATGGTGGGGGTAAAAGGGTTAAAATGAGCTCTCTGTTTTCCATTTCCTGGTCTGTAATCTTCTTAAAATCAAAATATTTGACCCAATTTATAATACCATTCCATTTTTTACATAAGTAACTTTAAAGTGACAGATAGCTGTTGTAGTTTTATATTTATGAAAAGGAACTTGTTGACAGGAAACCTAAAATTAATTCTATTTTCATAAGTAATTGGTATAAAACCAATATTATGATTTTGATGAAGATTTAAACACTCCTCTTTCTCATTATATATATATATATATATATATATATATATATATATATATATATATATATATATATATATATATATATATATATATATATATGTGTGTGTGTGTGTGTGTGTGTGTGTTTATGTATATATATACATATATACACATATATATGTATATATGTATATATACACATATGTATACATATATACGTATACATATATATGTATGTATATATATATATATATATATATATATATATATATATATATATATATATATATATATATATGTATATATATATATATATATATATATATATATATATATATATATATATTTATACATATATATGCATATAATTTATATACACATATATATATATATATATATATATATATATATATATATATATATATATATATATATATATATATATACACATATATATACATACATACATACATAAATACACACACACACACATATATATATATATATATATATATATATATATATATATATATATATATATATATATATACTGTATCTATATACTATTTATATACATATATATATATATATATATATATATATATATATATATATATATATATATATATATATATATATATAAACAAACAGCGTAGTAATAGATTGATTGGGTGAGTGGCCATATTTTGTGCGGTTTTATTTGACTTAGGAAAAATATGACAGGAGAATGAGATACTGCCAGAAGAAACAATATAGCGATTTAGACTAGGGATGAGACATGTGTATCAAGCATTTAACTTTGAAAAATATTTAATTGTAAAGTAAGGAGAAGAAGTTTTGTGGTGACCTATGTGTTAACGTCCTTGTCTCATGATCACCCGATTGGGGTTCGAGTCCCGCTTGGCCGTTGCTTGGCCCTCCTTGGTCCTAGCTTGGGTGAAGAGGGGGCTTAGGCGCTGATCATATGTGATATGGTCAGTCTCTAGGGCATTGTCCTGCTTGATAGGGAAATGTCACTGTCCCTTGCCTCTGCCATTCATGAGCGGCCTTTTTTCGATATAAGAAACCCTGATGAAAGAATCCATAGTCACCTCCGTGCTAGCTCGTTCTTCCAGCGAGGAGCAATTACCATATAAAAATACAGCTTTCTAGATGTTGAACATGTCAATTTTCGGAAACAGTACGAAGGAAAAACACGAAAATCGTCACAGTAGGCGTACATCAATCCTTTTGGTTTTCAGGTGCTGATAAAGATTAATACCTGAATAGTTAGTGTACTTGTAACACATTAACAGAGGAATCTAAAATACCCAGATAAAGGTTAAAGGTTAAAGGTGTCTGATTTCAGTTCCAGTTCCATCACAATAACGTCAGCCGGGCAAGCCCAAACTCCCACTGTGGTGCCCTACCACAGCAGTGGCCTCCCGAGTAAACATCTTAAACTCACAGTCCTGGGCGGGGATCGATCTGCTGCCATTGTACTACAAAATACTATTGCAGAATTTTACCCAAAGGTTTTTAGAAAAAGACAAAAATGTCGAATGTTATCCCAGTGACATCTGATAAGGAAAGAGAAAAAGTAGAATCATAAAAATGCAGGCAAGAAAAACCCTTGTATCTCCCCAGAGGATATGAAGGGAATCAGGTAGCGCTCTCGATCGTAATCAATCTCGAGCCTTTTGTCGATAATAAAGTCTCAAGTGCCAAGTATAAAGGACATAAATCTCCTGGCGGGGCGTGATACAGGATTCAATCCGCGTCAGAGGGCCAAGAGTTAGAATCTCATACCTCCTTTACGAGCATCTCGGTCATCTGGTCCCAAGTTGTTTCTCTGCTTCGCTTCGCTATCAGCTTTTCGAGACAACGATTCACAGAACGACTCGAGGATCCCATTCTCGCGTAGAGGGATCCAAGGGGTGGAGGAAGTTTCCTCAATCTCTGGCTCTATATTTGATTTATTTTTGTATATAGATAAAGAAATAATTGATCTAGAAATAGTGATCTAGAACCACTTATATTTTAATTAGTTTTATGTGTATAGATAGTTACCAACCTGATACTTTTGATAACAATTATATCTATCTTGACTGTGGCCGTTTAAATTTTAAAACGAAGCTGCCTTTTATAGCACCTTGAGCAATCACCACCAGTATCCAGGGATACCGACGCTTTGAACAAAGATGGGATTTTTCTTATTCCAATTTTTTCCCCGTTTTACTTTCCTCCTCTCATCCAAATAGGAATATGAAACTGAAAAGGATTCGGATTCTCTTCGCTACGAGATTTTGTCCACTGAATCCTTCTTCGTTGCACCTCAGCAGTGTGATTCGACGAAGATTCGGAACATATTGGAAGGATTTGTCGGAATGGCCCAGTTATCCACCAACATGAAGGGTGATAAGGAATGAATAGAAATAAGACCGGCAATAAAAAGTGATGAGGATGTGTTGCCAGACAGAAACGAGGACATTATGATTTGCATAGAGAAATAGAAGACTCATCTCGCTTGAGAAAAGTCGCCTTTTTCTCTTTCGCTAGCTTGCTTCTTTTTTTTCATACAGGCTGTTCAAGTTTATTTTTGCTTACATTTTTCTATCGCTTCTGTTACTGAAGGAAATACTCTCTTAAGAATCTATTTATATGTAGTAGGTATAACAGCAATTACCTATCGCTTAAAAGATATTCGTAATATTGTGAAATAGACACTGAAAGAAAAGAGCGTCCGAAATAAAATAACTAGCAAACGTATCAGTCTGTCTTCTATGAATTTATTGAATTGCAAAGAATGTTGGAAACACTTTAAAAATAAGGAAATATTGTAGTGTTTTCTAACGGTTATAAGATTCGATATGACATATAAGATCGAGACATTATCAAATGTTCCTGAGGTGCCGGATAAAAAAAGTAAACTAATTTATGAAAATTTCACAAATATCGTAAAACCACCACATTCTCTTCTGAGTTATCTTGCATTATTCATCCAGCTTTCAGAAGTATCTGAAGTAATATGAACTGGTGTGAATCATGGGTAGTTGGCGATGCTATTACATGAAGTTTGTATCATTCGTTATTATTATTATTATTATTATTATTATTATTATTATTATTATTATTATTATTATTATTATTATTATTACTTGCTAAGCTACAACCATAGTTGGAAAAGTAGGATGCTATAAACCAAGGGGCTCCATCTGAGAAAAATAGCCCAGTAAGGAAAGGAAACAATGAAATAGAATATCTTAAGAATAATAACAACATTGATATAAATATCTCCTATATAAACTATAAAAACTTTAACAAAACTGGAGGAAGATTAATTAGAAAGAATAATGTGCGCGAGTGTACCCTCAAGCAAATATACATTACCATTTCAGTAGCTCTATCATAAACATGTGCAGTATATACGCTAATAAAACATATTCCAAATCATGAGTATCTTTCATGAGTGAAAACTTCACGTATGCCGAGTTACACTTTTAGGTTATTATTTATCTCACTGGAGTATCAGAGGATAGGAACGTTGGGGAATGGGCTACTTACATTACATTGGATGTTAATCTAAGGTTATAATGAACAATTAAACATACAGCTAGGTTCTTATACCATTCCGTTCATGATTTCTAAATGGGCAATCAGTCCTGAATGTTTCATTTAGCTTTAATTTAAAGGTGAAAATGTCTTAATCTTTATTTTGGCTCGAGTCAATTAGATTCAGCAATTCTTGTGAAACGCGATTAGTGTTAAATGTAAAGTTTCGAGTTTTTAATAACAGGAATAATTAATGAAAACTTGGAAGTCTGTTTTACAAAGTATAACAGTTGATTCGATCATTTATTTTATAGGACTGACTGTAAAATACTGTTTACGAAAAACACAAATGGATGTATGTTTGTGAATCATAAGTAAGGAGGCAATTGAATAAATAGGCATATTTATCTATATTTAATGATCTACAAGATTGGCGCTTATGTCTCAGTAATTTTCCTAGAGTAATAATGGAGGTATAATTAAGTTGATTCGCAAAGCATCATTGGCGTATTAAAATTTATCAGAGAAATTAGTTTATAAGTGTTAAGTTCGGAAAATCATAAGAAAAATTAAAAAAAAAAATTCCTTTCATCATATAGAACTGTGATGAATATTTAGATATATTTCATTGCAACTTTAC
>NC_090751.1:38463550-38468550 GCF_036898095.1 Palaemon carinicauda
AATCCTATTTGGAATAGATCCGTTGTAAGTTCATCAAGTGGTTAATCCTGCCTGTTTTCAGAATACATAATCATGAAACAGGTTTCACGCATTTGGAAATATTTTCACTTTCGTAAATAGAAAGTAAAGGGTGAAGATAACAATAGGAAAAAAAAGGGTTTCTAATATATCAGTGAATCTGGGGACTGGCGCCGACACTAGTTTCATCAGCTAATGACCCCTAAGGACTTCTTGGCTATCGTGAAATCCGGGTTACTTGGAATTTCATATATTATTAAGACCATCTTATCTATTACTTGTGCTGACTTTCATAATAATAATAATGATGATAATGATAATGATGATGATCATGATGATGATAACGATAGCGATAATAATAATAATAATAATAATAATAATAATAATAATGATAATAATAATAATAATAATAATAATAATAATACCAGGGTGGAGATCCTTCCTTTTTATCCAATATCTTTTCCTAGCAAATTTCGAAAAAAAATGTTTATCAATTTTCAATGACTGTTCAATAAAATTATTCGGATTAGCAGGGTTCTGCAGACTACGAGTGTTCGTGCAAATATACAACACTAGCTACCACTGGTACAGACCAATTTGGTAAAAAAATACACATTAAAACACTTGATTATACATCATCGAAGTCGCAGTACTGACTATGACTTTTATTAAATTTCCGTGTAGATTTTAATATTGCATCAAGAAAATATCATAATTTCCGGCTCTTGTTCAGTGAAGAGTGGGAAAAACAAAAGGTATTGGTATTATGTAGAGGATAGTAGTGCACTGTATTGTTGCCTGGTATCTTCTATAGCGAGAATGTATATACAGTGTAGATTATAATTATTATTATATATATATATATATATATATATATATATATATATATATATATATATATATATATATATATATATATGTATATACATATATATGTATATATTTATATTATACATATACATACATATATATATATATATATATATATATATATATATATATATATATATATATATATATATATATGCATGTATGCATATAAGAGTGAATATATATATACATTACACACACACACACACACACATATATATATATATATATATATATATATATATATATATATATATATATATATAAATTATATATATATATATATATAAGCAATATATATGTATATACGAGTATATACATATATATATATATATACATACATATATATATACATACACATATATATACATATATATATATATATATATATATATATATATATATATATATATATATACATATATATATACTGTATACATATACATACATATATATATACATATACATATATATATATATATATATATATATATATATATATATATATATATATATATATATATATATATACGCATGCCAAACATTTTTGCAACAAAATTGTGTCCTTTACTTATTGCCAATATACTGTAGATCTGTCCATCATACATTGAGGCTGAGGTCTATGATATGGGATCTTATTAGGCCCTGCAGTTACATATTATACTCTACTATGTTTTTGATGATCATAGGGGCTACATGAACATGATAATATATAAGGGTCTGTCCTATCTTATCCCTATTCCCTTTGCTGTAATTTCAAATATATAATATTATTCGCCCCCACTTATCTCTCTCTCTCTCTCTCTCTCTCTCTCTCTCTCTCTCTCTCTCTCTCTCTCTCTCTCTTCTAGATAGATTTTCCCTTTCCATCAGTTGGATATTGCCTATTACTAACCCATCATATTTCTTTAGTATTAGTTTAAATACGACTCCTCACATACATACATATATATATATATATATATATATATATATATATATATATATATATATATATATATATATATATATATATATATATACATTTATATATATACATTATATATATATATATATATATATATATATATATATATATATATATATATATATATATATATATATATATATATATATTAACTACTAATGTATTTCCAGTCTGCTAATGGCGATCTTCCCTTCTTATTTCTTGAACAAATGTTATTATGGCTTAATGTGTTAGTCTTTAGTTTTATTTCCCTCTCTTCTCTTGACAATAGCTTATTTAGTTTTATACAAATATCATAAACAGATAGAAATATCATGAGCGACGTTTAAGAAACCTGGTTTAAGACGGAAAAGAGCTCTTAATAACTAATATCTGTATGAAGAGATAGGAAATGAACTAAACAAAACGAAAATTATGACTAAGATTTTTAAATACCTCTTTTGCCGTGATGAATGCCTCGTCATAATCATCGCAGATCGCTCCTATTCTTTTCATTTCGTTAACTTTCTCTCTTCAGTTGCGTTACCTTGATCGTAATTAACTAGCGAAGTAAGGGGGCTACTTCTAAACACACGTACACGCATACATGTATACGCATACACACACACACTTAAGCCTGTATACACGGCTTTTGGATAATGATGATGTCAGTAAATGGATTACATGCCAGTGAACAGTTCCAACCGCCTATCAAATCCATTTGAAAGGGGGAAGGGGCAGAGAGGAGTGCTTCGGCTTAGGGGTGGTGGAATGGTATATGTATAGGGGAGGGAAACTATGGGAAATGGTACACAGAAGTGGGAAAAGGGGCCTCGAAGAGATGGTATGGCCAATCATTACATTGTTTGTGTTGTGGCAATGGAGTAATGAGCTCTGGAAATGACAGCGCTGGAAACAATAAAGACTGGATATGATGGAGTTGGAAGAGAACGGTGAACTATAGTGAACACCATTCTCTTGGCAAGGGGTAGTTACCTACTTGATATCCATTTGTCTCGTTGTGTTATGTCATAATTAAAGATATTTTTCTTTTGGTTTTATTGCATATACCTCTTTCAGGTGATTGGTACACAAAATATATTTTGTGAATAATATCTATAGAATTATCTATTGGGATCTATGACTACACGTAGTAACTAGTTTTATTTTACATTGTAGGGGTAACGATAAACGATCCTCTCCAAATGCTTACACGATTTATTTCACAGGAATGCAGGTAAAATAAATTATTATGGGTTGGAGTAAGTTATAAAAATGAGTAAACATACTTATTAAATAGTTTCAGAAGGGTAGCAAGAACGTATATGATATTCACGGATAAAACTGTTTTGGTACTGAAATCACATTCAGGGTCATGAATACAAACCCAGCATAAAAGGTGTCGTGCGTAAACTTTTCACAACATTTATCAGAGTTTACGAGAGAGAACTTCCATAATTCTGATGAAGAGCATTCTGTGCTTGAAGTTCGTTCACTTTAAGCTTCGTTCTTGGGGGTTTGGGTATTTTGATACGAGAAGTTAGAAGAATAAGCAAGATTTTTAACCTGATGCTTGGATAATCGTAGATTTCCGTAAAGGTTAATTATGTCGAATAATTGCTCTTACTACCGCAATGAATAAACCGTTAAGTTCTAAACTTAAGTTACCATGCAAATTTCCTTTTCGCTTTGTTTCGTATAGACTACGCATAAAACCAACTCAAAACCTTGCAAAACTTAACTGATATAAAAAAAAAAAAAAAAAAAAAAAAAAAAAAATATCAGCGAATGGGTTGGAAGATGTTTATCAAAGAATACTATAGTTTCTTTGAGGGAAACAATAAAACAAAAACATGATGATTTTGATTGGGAATGTTTTAGGAATCATAGAAAACATACCATAAAATTCAGATGGGATGTAGTTACAGAGGTAAGCTGAATGAAGTCTTTAAAGAGAAAAAAGCATGTACTGATATTTGTCATTTGACAGTAATTTTTTGCCTACATGTCTTTGCAAGTAAAACCCAACGTCCATGCAAGATAACGTCTTTTTATATAAAAGACGTAAAGAAAAGCTTAACTTAAAGCAGAAAAGAGAGAATCCACAGAAAACAGTAGCTCCACTTCAACTCGGGGGAAAACGGAAGAAGAAAAATAAAATGTTCCGATATAAGAAGTTGAGAAGTCGTAACCTTATTAATTATTTCAATCATGATGGCTATGTTTATGGTAAGTTTGCTTTTTTGATAGTTAATCCATTTATTTCACCATTTTGTTGTTTGCTTGTTCGTTAACAGGATTACACTAAAAGTTACGAGAGGATTTTGACCAAGAATGGTTTTGGCTAAGTGATCCTGATAATAGACTTTTTTGGGGTGGGAGTGGGGGGGAGGTTAGGTCGTCTCCGGAAATCAATTTTAGGGTTTGTATTAGGTTTCTGCATGTTAAGTATAGGGCCTGGGAAATTGAACCTTCCTTGAACCTCATGGAACAGTAGCTGGATTGATGAAATGACAATACCAGAACAGGTACAGCAAAGGTAAGTTAAGTTAAGAAGATGGATTTATTCGGAGGAGTAAAGCAAGAAATAGTAATGTTGGCAAACAAAAATCTTGTCAAACTTTGAAATACCTTGAAAACCGACCAAGTCTTGCAAAGCGGATGACAAAACACTTGTAAGATTTGAATAGTTCGTAGTAGACGGATGCAGATAAACCTTTTAAGGTAACGTTCTCTTAAAGTAAGGTTAACTGCAAAACTTTCCATCAAGAATTCATACTGAATAAAAGAGGCGCATCAACCGTAAACATCAATAAACACTGTCTTATCAATTGAAACAGATTGAAAAAGTTAGTGAAACGGATAAAAATTGTGGAGGCAGAATAATATTAATAAGAAATTGGTTGATGAAGGTTAGAAATGATAGCTCGGAGAAAAAATTGGCAAAAAATCAAATAGTAATTTTTCACAGAAATGCAAGGACTAGATATGAGTTAAGGAAAGGATGGGATTTGTATTTGAGAATTTAATTAGTAGAGAATGCATTTCTCGGAGGTACAAGATCTTCCAACAGAATTTGAAAATAAAGACTTTACCAAACTAAAGAAACCGATCCGACTCTAACGTAGCTACACCATGCTTAACCCATCTATCAGAATGGCGAGTT
>NC_090751.1:38473550-38501050 GCF_036898095.1 Palaemon carinicauda
TATTGCACTTTAAAAATGAACATTTATTCTTAAGATACTAAAGCCCAATTATGATTTATTATGGACTTCAATTGGAAGTATAAAGGAAATTTTAGACGTCAGATTTGGTGTTACTGATGAGGGACGAGTCTCTGCTGAAGGCTTACATGCCTTACGTTATCATAAACGAGTAAATCGTAAAATATTAGCCTGTTTAAAAAATAAAAAAACCCTCTTAATCAAGATATATTATTTCGACCTTACAAGAGATTGCTTGCTGTGACATATTTACTAGATTCCGTCCTTTTTTCATCGAATTAGAAGTGGCACACTTGCACCATCGGCTATGGTTACAAACATTAGTATCTTTCAAGTTTCATCATTCATGATGTCCTATTTATTGCTTATTCTTGTAGGAAAATAGAAACTTTTTCAGAAAAATATATAAAATTACTAATATAGATAAAAAGCTATGTAACAAAATTTATGTAAAGCAGCTAAAGAGGCTTTCAATGCGCGTAAATTATATTAAAAAAAGGAAAGTGAATAACATCCACCCCCCATCCCCCCAGTCCCTACCACCGGTTGATAGGCAAAGGGGATTAAAAGACAATCATCACTTTTAGGCTACATTTGCTTAATGATTAAACATTAAACATTTGATTAATAGTAAAACTTTAAACATTTTTTTATGTTCCAAAATCAAATATTTGCTTAATTATTCTGCATATGCTTTAAATCTAGAGAGCGGACAGCGATGTTTATGAAATTTCGTAACGTGTTTCTCAACCTAAATCTGAAACGAATCCTTAGAAATACAACAGGTTCTGATTTGACGAACTTAGATAACGGGTTCATCATTGCATTTCACGTACAAAGTATCTAAGAATGAACGATGTGGACGCCAACATAGGCTTCTCTTTTTTTATTTTATCTTATTTTTTTTTTATTGTTGTTAAATAACTGGCCCATTCGTTTCTTTTGATGCCCAAGGTCTCTAAGACGGGAAGATCTTGTCTCCAGCATCATCTGTGTTTTTATTTCTTTTTAAATAATGGATCCATTAAATTGGTGATAGGTACACATTCAGGAAATAGAATAGATGAAAAGAGGGCAGCATCATTTTCATATGCAACGAGCTTGTTTCGTAAGCCAAACCACGTACTAGATAACTATTTTAATATGCATGTATAGAATGCATATTAAAATACCCGGAGGAATGCCAGATATCAAAATCCTATAGTCGCTATTGTGCCCACCAACAAATGCAGTTTCCAATTTGTTATTTGTTACCTCGTGAAACGGAATGGAAATCAGTGCTGAAAAAAGAAAACTAATGAGAAACAGTGACGAATCAATCAAAGTAAAAATCGTGGTCGGTGGTCAACAACTTGAAACAGTCCAACAATTCAAGTATCTTGGTGCAATCATCAGTCAAGAAGGATCCAAACCAGAAGTCCATGCAAGAATCGCGCAAACAATAGCGGCACTAACAAAACTGAATCCAATCTGGAAAGACAAAAACATCGCTGTCAAATCCAAATTAAGACTATTGCATGCCCTAGTCATTTCCATCCTTCTGTATGCTTGTGAACCTAGACACTGACGGCAGAGCTACAGAGAAAGATCCAAGCTGCAGAAATGAGATGCTTCAGACGAGTGCTTAACATCTCGTACATTGAGCATGTCACAAATGAAGAAGTCAACAGAAGAGTGAGACAACACTTAGGACGCTATGAAGATCTGCTGTCCACAGTGAAGAGGAGAAAACTAAAATGGTATGGCCTCACAACAAGATCAAGCGGCCTGTCCAAGACAATTCTCCAGGGAACAGTTCAGGGGAAGAGGAGAAGAGGGCGGCAGAGAAAGAGGTGGACCGACAACATTGCTAAATGGACAGGAAAAACCTTAGCCCAGACCCAGGCACTCGCACACGACCGTGATAAGTGGAGGCTCCTATTGCGGTGTTCCACCATGCAGCGCCCCTACGATCCTGGTGGATTATGGGATCGGTAACGGTAACTTGAAAATATGATGGCGATGCTAAGAAAATACCAAAATACCCACTTAATCTGAACTCTTTTAAGTATAAAAACAAGTCTCTTATCATTAACACATTCAAAGGCAGTATTAGAATCAAGCCCAATAATTTAAAGTACCTGAGCATAATCAAGGGAGTTCTGTACAGGACTGAAAATTGTCAGAAGTGTGCCACGTGCTTCCTGGCATTTGTGAAAATCAAACAGCAAACTAGGGATTAGATGATTACCTTCAACATATATATCAAGATGTTTTGTCAAAAGACGTTAAAAATGAAGTTTACGTGGGAATTTGGGAAAATGGACAGTAATCACTCAAATTCACCAAATGGAGTATCATTTCCAATTCTGCAACAAATGCAATAAGAACTTCGTTAAATTACAAATAAAAAGGTAACGGACGACTTAGGAGATATTAAAATCAGCTGTATTTATATAAACAAAGGAACAATACTATTTGGGTCTACACTTTCACGTGCATCAAGGTCCAGCAAGTGTTTAAATTTCCTCTGATCCTAAAAGGATAATCGAGTTAGTGTTTCTTCAGGAAAACGGGAATGAGGGAGGTCGAGTTTCTCATTACTCTGCATACTGGCAAACACTTCAGCCCAAAGGGTTAAATGTTCACCCAAGAGTGTAGATTTAAGGACAGTCAACCATTTATGGTTCTGGTCTGTACCAGAAAGGGGTTCTTTTATGGTCAAATTGAATTACTTTTCAGTTCAAGCATAAACTCATAGATAAATAGCCCTTCGTTGAGCATAGTTATTCCAAGTCAAATTTAGTCTGCTTCCTTTCTAAGTAGGCAAGTCACCACTGAACCATGGTTTGTTCTTGAATATTAATTTCAACACAGTAGAAGGGATATGCTTATCAATTATGTTGACCAGATTTTCATTCAAGAGAACAATAGGTTCAATCCCTTTACACAATTTTGACCAATTCAAAAGTAAAACATCCCATTCCAGTCTCCTTGAGATTTCAAATATATATTACAAGAATATAAGACAACAGTGACAGACTGCTCAATTTTAATTACCAACGAAACCTAGCCATGATGAGATGTCCCCACTGCTTCTTAAATCACAAGGAGAGTCATTGTATATCTGTGAGTAGCCTGATTCAGAAGCAGACCAAACGTCTAGTCATGACGATCAGTCGGAGAAATAGAATTTAACCATTGTTTTTAGTGAGCATTTAAATCACCAACGCGATAAGAAGACGCCTTTCTATTATATTCCAGTATCTTGGACATGATGGCAAGAAAACAATCAAGTATAATATCCTCCAAGTTTTGATTTCAAAAGACGGAACGCAAATAAAACTGGTTATAGGCTACGCCTACCTGTCAGACTTTCATGACCTGAATCTCATAGCATTCACATTCATAGCAAGACTCACGAGAAACAGGGTACTCGGTTCTAATATAAACTGACATTCCCTTTGCCCTAGAACACCTTCCCGTTCCAAAATTACTGGGTTCTTAAGACCTAGATAAGCAGCTCAGGTGAGTTCATCATTTGAGAAGCCAATGCTTCTTACCATAATAGAATATCATACTGCATCAAGGCAACTATAAGATTTCTAATCTTGTCATGTAGTCCACGAATATTATAAGATAGTCGACACTGGCGGAGTCTAGGACGCACTAGTCATGGATATTGCTAATCCTCAAAAATAAGATTTAAAACGAATTAAAAAAAGTTCATCATACCTGAAGACAAAATACTAATCATGATATTAAACGTTATATGCGCACCACCATATACAGAGAACAGAAAAATACAACTCACAGACATACCATAAAATACTTGGTATCCTCCAGGATACCCACACTGCAACTGGAGGAAGGATACTAATGATGGTCTTAAAAATGAATATCATTGAACGTTTCCTCCCCTAAAGCAATGCCACAGTAGCTGTTTCTTTTATTTGCCAATAGATGGTGTTGAAGACTTGTTTACAGATAAGAGAAATACTTTAGTAACCACGTGATCGCCAGGGGATATACAAAACAATAGGGGAGAAATATCGACTTTAATTTGATTACCAAAATACCTTTGTTATTGTCTCGATGTATTGCATTTCCTCGAAATGCTTAATGGGAAAACACAATTTTGTATGTAATGGATTTATCCATTTTTTTTTTTTTTAAATATTGAACAATGAAGAATTTATTCATTTCCAGGCATTCTTTTGATCCAAATTACTAATGATAATCAGAAGAATGTGTCTGTATGAATTTTTTTAAATGCTAGTGCAAAATCACTATTACCATATTTGAATATTCATATTTTCCAACTGTAATCAACGCTTTCCATAATCGAAATATCAGAATCATAATCTATGATAAAAGTTACATTCTAGTTCAATTCTGGGAAGCTGGAAGGCCTACCTTGGTTAGGTTAAGTTAGGTAAGATTATTGTAGGCCTAGTCATACCATGTCTTAAGGATCTTGCTACATAAATTGTAACATTAGCAAATCAACTGATGGTTTCCAATGGATTTTCTAATAACTTCATAAACAAAATTCAAAAAATTCTCAAACCAAAATCTCAATAAAGCTGTTTTTTTCATTTCTAGTATTAATTTTCCTTATAAACTAGTTTTGATATGGGCAGCCCGTTTTATATATATATATATATATATATATATATATATATATATATATATATATATATATATATACATATATATATATATATATATATATATATTTATATATATATATATATATATATATATATATATGTATATATATATATATATATATATATATATATATATATATATATATATATATATATATATATATATATGAATAAGGCAAGAGAGAGAGAGAGAGAGAGAGAGAGAGAGAGAGAGAGAGAGAGAGAGAGAGAGAGAGAACTATAGGAGAATAACTAGCTAAATAGATATTTATGAATTCTTAAGAAAATAATAATAAACAAATAAGATTATATTTATCAACGACACATCATCCCAAACTAAAGGGAGACACCTTGTTGAATTATACGATTGAAGCAGATTAGGAATGTTTTCATAGAATTCAGCTCAATTCCAGACATAAAGTGTTACTATACTATTGTCAGTACTATTATTATCGGACGCCTCATTTACATTACATATATCTAATATGTAAAATATTTTTTTTTGTTGCATAGAGAAGGAGAGTTTGCGTATACTCTCTAGGTGTCTAGGGGTATTATCGTTTTCATTACAATTTATTTAGAATCCTAATCGTAAAGCCACAATGGTATTTCTCAATATACAGGGTGTCACTAAAGTCAAAGCATATATTACTAATCAAAGGAGCAGATAATATGTTAAAAATATTTCAAAATATGGAGTACACATTAAAGTAATTTGGGTTTACTTCATACACTTCTTTATGGAAACCATCAGTTGCGCGAAGCACATCAAGACCATTCTCCATTTCTGGCTATGTTCGCTGTAGCAAAGCCTTATCAACGATGGCAATGGCATCACTGATCGTATTCTTGGGTTCTGGTGAAGGAGGTGCCCTGGGCATTGGGATCTGGTGAAGGAGGTTTCCTGAGAATTAGGATCTGGTGAAGGAGGTGCCCTGGGCATTGGGATCTGGTGAAGGTGTCCTGGGAATTGGGATCTGGTGAAGGAGGTGCCCTGGGCATTGGGATCTGGTGAAGGAGGTTTCCTGAGAATTAGGATCTGGTGAAGGAGGTGCCCTGGGCATTGGGATCTGGTGAAGGTGTCCTGGGAATTGGGATCTGGTGAAGGAGGTGCCCTGGGCATTGGGATCTGGTGAAGGTGTCCTAGGAATTGGGATCTGGTGAAGGAGGTGTCCTGGAAATTGGGATCTGGCGAAGGAGGTGTCCTAGGAATTGGGATATGGTGAAGGAGGTGTCCTGGAAATTGGGATCTGGTGAAGGAGGTGTCCTGGGAATTGGGATCTGGGGAAGAATGAGTCCTGAGAATTGGGATCTGGTGAAGGTGTCCTGGAAATTGGGATCTGGTGAAGGAGGTTTCCTGAGAATTAGGATCTGGTGAAGGTGTCCTGAGCATTGGGATCTGGTGAAGGTGTCCTGGGAATTGGGATCTGGTGAAGGAGGTGTCCTGGAAATTGGGATCTGGCGAAGGAGGTATCCTAGGAATTGGGATCTGGTGAAGGAGGTGTCCTGGAAATTGGGATCTGGTGAAGGAGGTGTCCTGGAAATTGGGATCTGGTGAAGGAGGTGTCCTGGGAATTGGGATCTGGGGAAGAATGAGTCCTGAGAATTTGGATCTGGTGAAGGTGTCCTGAGCATTGGGATCTGGTGAAGGTGTCCTGGGAATTGGGATCTGGTGAAGGAGGTGTCCTGGAAATTGGGATCTGGCGAAGGAGGTGTCCTAGGAATTGGGATCTGGTGAAGGAGGTGTCCTGGAAATTGGGATCTGGTGAAGGAGGTGTCCTGGAAATTGGGATCTGGTGAAGGAGGTGTCCTGGGAATTGGGATCTGGGGAAGAATGAGTCCTGAGAATTGGGATCTGGTGAAGGTGTCCTGGAAATTGGGATCTGGTGAAGGAGGTTTCCTGAGAATTAGGATCTGGTGAAGGTGTCCTGAGCATTGGGATCTGGTGAAGGAGGTGTCCTGGAAATTGGGATCTGGTGAAGGAGGTGTCCTGGGAATTGGGATCTGGCCGGGAAATGTAGCCGACAAACATGCAGTCCCTAAAGTGGTGGTCCACTTTGTTAGAAATGGTGGTTGCTTGAAGTTCATCTAGGTTTAGTACTCTATATTTAGTCAAAGGATGATTATAAACATCTGTAGCAGTTGATGTCTCGTTGAAGAAAATGGGCCAATGATTCCATTGTTCATGATCCCACAATAAACCTTCACCTTTGGACTATATCGATGAAGTTATGAATTCATATACAGATGTTCTGATCCCCAGATTCTCATATTACAAGTGTTTAGTTCCCTTAACACTAAAAGAAAAAAAAAAATCTGATGAGGGATGTTTCATCAATTATAACTCTCGTTCTACCATGTTAACTGTAAACTCTTCTCATCTTGGTATACCATTTAATTCGAATGCCTGCATGAGTGGCACTTTGTAAGCGTTCAATCACAAGTTGTTTTGTAATAAATTATGCACTGTTCAATGAGGTGGTTGCATGTGCCTCGCAGCAGTAGGGAGGTACTTTGTTGGGGAACTATAAAAAACTCTTCTTACATGATCAATAATGTTCTCTGATGATGTTGGTCGTCTACTTTTATCCAACGCCACTGTTACTGTCTCCATAGATTTTTTGTGCTACACACATTATACATACATACATATATATATATATATATATATATATATATATATATATATATATATATATATATATACATATATATATATATATATATATATATATATATATATAAGTATACAGTATATATATATATATATATATATATATATATATATATATATATATATATATATATATATATATATAAAGTATCCATATACATATCGTTATTCTCCTAATTACCAATATCGTCATATTAAAACCGAACCTGGGAAATACATGACACATTATGTATAAAACCGTCTTTATTTTTAGAATCTACCTATAAACGAAAATTGGCGTTTGAGATTCTCCGTTTCCCTTTTAACAACCTTTGATGGGCACTGCGTGAAATCCCCTCTAATGATCATTAAGACTTTGTCAAAGAGTAGATGATTAGCATCTTGTCTAACTTCTGCTTATTGGCGATAGGTTGAATAATTAGTCGTCTGGGATGATGTGATCTTAATTAATTACGCTGTTCACCCCACGTCTTTCATGATGTCTGATAATGCAGGTGTCTTCAGACTACGGCGCCTTTTATACTTTGCCGAGGGTGTTTTTTTTTTTTTTTTTTTTTTTTTTTTTTTTTTTTTTTTTTTTTTTTTTTTTTTCTCAGGGGTTGGATATGATTCGTTAGTACATTGAATTATTTAACTATAAATCCGTATAAATAAAAAGGGATAATTTAGTGAAAATATAGCTAACGCATCTTGAATGGTACACTGAAAAAGAGTAAATCTATATCATACGAGTATTAGGATAAAAAATCGTTTAAATATAATTCAATAATCAGAAATATGTGAGTGACGATAGTCTACAATAAACAGAGAAACTGGTCGAATAGATAAATATTGAAAAAAAATTTCAAACCCTTGTTAAAACATCTGACTGAAAGCGTTTTGGCGTTCTGAGCACTGGATATTTAATCTTATTCCGCCAAGAAGTCTTATAATTCTGCAATACACAATATGACTGAATTATAAATTTCAAATGATATTTCAGATTTCTTTTTTATTTCTGTGCTAACAAAATTGAAATATTTTTGACAATCCTTCATATAAATCCACACACATGCAAGTGCATACATATAGACAAACGCACACAGAGTCACACAAACACCAAGGTGCAGGTAAGGAACCATTTCACGCAAGATATCTGTATGCAAACATACTTGAAAAAGGTTAAAAATTTGTGAAGTAGTTATAGAACTTCAAGAAAGGCTTGGAAGATAGACTAATAGCTTTGGAAGTAATGGCTAGATGAAGGAGGACATAAGAAGTAAGAGAAGCAGTTTCAAATAATTAACTGTTATTTACATTCAAAGAACAAAGAGCCAATAGTAGTCTGTAAATTCGTGGGTTGAGTAGTCACCAAGATTGGGATATTTAGTTCTTGTGCCTTAGATTATTCTTTATGATGTGGAAATAAAAGACTTGTCATAAAATCTAGTTCACTCGCTTCCTCTTTTAATAGTCAGGATGCCTGAAAACTTTAAATCAATCAATCAATCAATCCCCTTTTGATATGTGACCTATTGACCACGCAGTGCTCATAAAGTGGGTTTGCAGGTTGCGCTTATTTTTAGGATTTGATTGCTACCCAGAAGCTGATGGTTCATAAACTAGTATTAGAGTTCATATACCAACTACGTCTGGTTTTCATTACTATTAATCCAACCTATGAATGAACAGACCAATTGAGGATTATTCTCATTGATCTAGGGAACAGAGGTGTAGGCTAGTGTTACATTGATTGCAGGTAATTCATTGAAATACTATTTTTTATAGACATTAAAAAGAAAGAAAGGATTTTTGCGTTAGTCATAAGGACATAGTAGATAGTGAAAATTATTGAATGTACATCCTACTCTCTTGATTGGATAAATGCTCTTATGGGCTGTTAGTGCCAGCTATTTATATAAAAATCGATTGTAGGAGCTTAAGATTCCGAAATAAAGACCCATATAGCAAAAACTGAGGCAATGTGAATATCAAGATAGTAAAATAATATGTATTTCTTCTGCTTACTGTGTCAGAGAGAGAGAGAGAGAGAGAGAGAGAGAGAGAGAGAGAGAGAGAGAGAGAGAGAGAGAGAGAGAGAACTTGATGGTAAAGGAACTCACGAGATATTCCATAAACTATAATCAGAAAAGATATAATAAAGTGTCCGAATACGACAATATTACGGCTGGAATGAGAGGCGAAATGGTTGGCTTCCAAGGGCCATCTGCGCAAGAGCAGATCTCCGATGATACTGGCGATGATCCTATAGTAATTGTACAACTGGATTTCCCGACTGTCTTATTGATTTTCCACATCAACATCCACTGCCATACGCTATTAACACGTCAGAGAGGACGAAGTTCATTAACAAACAGGTATGTCTGTACATAGAATTTCACCATAGTCTTATCTGAAGACAATAATGATTCCTCAATATTATTTTTCCTAATCTTCAAATATAAAATAGCAACCTTGCAGAGTATTGCAGCAAAAGAATGCCTTTAATAGAAGTCATCTTTCCAAGATTACTTTCGCTAAAAAAGGCTGTCCTACATATTCTCTCACAAGGTAAATTTAGTAGGGTGATTATCAAAGAAACTCATTAAAGGTTTAAAGGTCACTCATGAATGGCAGAGGCAAGGGTCAGTGAAATTGCTCTATTTAGCCGGACGATGCTCTAGAGACTGACTATATTACATACAGTATGATCAGCGCCCAAGGTAGGACCAAAGAGAGCCAGGCAATGACTGCTGATGATTCAGGATATAGACCTACAGGCTTCCCCAAAACACCATCCTTAACTCACAAGGATGGTGAGATTGCAGCAACCAAAATAACTAACGAGTTTGAGCGGGACTTGAACAACTGGCAGGAAATTACCAGGCAAAAACTACCAACAGGCCATCACAAGCCTTATTCTTCAAGCTCCTTAACCATAACAGATATGTTTCAGTGTTTTGTAAGATGTTTTTATCGTTGTTACAATTACTTGCAAGAGTAAACAGTAAAGTAATAAGTAATGCTATTCGAGGAAGAGTTAATAAAGACGAAATTTCCAAAAATTTTGGTAATGGAAAAGCAGCAGCTTCTCACACGTTCACTCTGAAGATTATTGATTTCCACAGAATAAATATGGGAAGCTTCGTCCCAATGCGGAAATAACCATTTTACCTCTGATATTCTGCAGGGAAGTATATGGTAAAGTAAACACGATGTTTCCGCGGTTTACCATCAAATTTCAACGTTGAATCCAACTTAATTGCCCAAATAGAACCCCGTAGCATTCGAAGTTGTGAAAAATCGTCCGTGGCTCACTGCGTTAATGGATTCTATTATAAATTCATTCAGCCTCTGAATTCATTTCTCCACATTTTTATAACATGCCTACTACAGAAACATGGCATGTTAGATCTCTCGCGAGTATTAAAGTAGTATTTAGAGAGACGCAATTAATTGCAATAACACTGGACTTCTTGTGGATTACAGCTTGGTCATGCAAAGCGCATTACTAGATTGAAAAGTCATCCTGGTAATAATTTATTATTTCCGATTAACAAACGTAGACGCGTGAACGCATTTCAATTTTTTTCTAAGCTTTTTCTTGATATTAGTCATTATTACTGTTGTTTCAATTTTGTCACTAACATTAGTTATTCTGCCTTAAAGAAAATAGATGAAGCAAATTGGAGACACTCTTAAAAGATTAAACTACATCCAAAATGTTCTTAGACATTGAATTATTTCGATATTTCATAGAATTACCCTTTATTTACTTTAAAATATGTTGATTATATTAATGACTTTAAATTATGTGAAATGACCGTTATAGAATAACAAATACTAGTACAAACTGCCAAATACGGAAGCCAAAATCTTGTACCGTGTTTCGTGTATCTAAAAGCACAGGGGAAATTACGGTACAATTTTAGCTAAGCAAAAGATAACGCTATGTGGGCTTCCTTTAAGCAAGACTTGTGCCTTATATATTTATCACAAAGTTACTGTTATTGTCTTAATCTTCTTAAAGGGGCGTCTGTTTCTCGTAAGAGTTGAATATTTTACAGACTAAGGAAGGGATGGAACATGCATAATGCAGTCTTATTTTAAAGATTTGTATAGACTTTTATATGCCTGTACGCTATGTAAAATAAAGGATATGGAATAGTTTTATCGTAATAAACACCGTGGTTCGTATGATGCTGTAGATAAACATAATAGCATAGCTTATAAAAAGGTAGAATGATAAAATAAAAGATGAAAGAAAAATTAGCTTTGTAAAAATAAATTGTAGAGGGTTTAACACATATTACGTCCAAGTACCTGTTGAGTCAGAAAGGGATGCTCTTATCAGTTAAAAGTAAATTGATTATCAAAAGACATTTGAGGGAATATTCATAAAATGAATGTATTGCATACTGAGTGAAGATTGGATATTTTTCTGGGTTTCTTGCAACGATTTTAATCATTTAAAGGAAAACGTCTATAACCAACAGAAGGGAAAATGATTCAACTGCATTCTTGACATGCAATTCTTGGCGTAAATACCATTATAAGAAACCCGTGGAAGCATTTTTTTATGTTTATTAAACAATGTTTTCCTAAATGTTCATGTCTTTAAATTAGAGAATGATTTTCCACTTGATATTTGTTAGCTATCATATACCGAGAATTGACATCATACTATCTAAAGGATATCGTAGCTTTAAACTCATGAAAAACATGAGTTTAAAATTCAAGATGCATAGGTAGTGAAATCTAAAGCTGTGATAGAAAGAGAACTAACAATTCTCAAGAAACACCGTATATATTGAAACCCAAGGTATAAATTGTTGAAACGTTAAAAATTAATCAATCTCTTTTCAATGCTAATAACCATGTTTGGAGAATAGGTAACTGTCCTATCTACAATAGAAAATAAATTTTTCCCATCATAAACGTTAGAGAATCCGTTACAACCCAATTGATCGGAAATGGTCATCTCCTAAGCAAGACAGATATGAAGTTAATATTCGGAAACGGGCAGATTCGAGTAATATCTGGTGGGCTCATTCAAGTGATGTTTCATTTTATATTCAATTCTTCTTTATATAAAACAATAACAATTTCTTATGGAAACATCTCAATCAGTGAAAAGCAAATACTTCTTAGGATTCATAGTTTGTGGAGTAGCATCCTCAGACGTGACAGATTCAATTGAAAAGAAAAGAAAAATAAAAAATTTCAATTCTCTAACGAACATATCCGCTTCTAACACGGGGCGCATAACCCTGCCCTTGCTGGTCCATACAACACCAGATTGGAAGATCCATGGCAACGTTTCAGAGTTGACGATGCTAATGGTAACACAATTGGAGATCAATCAAGCCTCTGGGCCCTTAATAACTTACACTCCAGTCACTCTCAGAAGGTGAGAGCAACCATGAAGCCTACGAAGTAGGTCATATTACTGTCATTACTCCGAAGCTGTCCTTCGGATTCTTAACTGATTTTATAGTTTAGCTCCTTACTTTGTATTAAGTACAGTGGATATTTTCAGCTGATTACAATTTAGTACTGTGATTTAATAGATTTGCAAATGATTGACAGTATTGTTTGGCGAAATAACTTTGAACTATCCCAATTCTCTAATTGGTTCTACCGTCCGATACACTGCGTTTATAAAACTCAGATATAGCAATATCGTTTATCGTAACTACAGTAGATTAGGCTTAAGTATTGGTCAATTAAGACTTAATTTTTCTTTCGAGGAGTTTGAAATAAATTTTGTTTGTTTCATCCAAAAAGAAAAACTATTAAGAAGCTAAAATGAGATTTCATCGATTTTATGAGAATAGCAGATGTCGTTTATGAATAAATGGTATATAATGCATTTCATGACAACCTGGGCTGAAGAATTCTCTATGAAACAATACATTTTCACACATTCTCTTGTTATCAGTTAAAAAACACATCTCTCGATTTTTTCCCTTTATTATTCCTACCTCTTTTTATTGCTTAAACCTATCATCATATGAAAAGATAATAAGATATTTGAGACTTGAGAATTCATCTCCAAGAATTATATTCACTTCTATGATGACTCAAGAACTTTAATTAAAATACAACTCGCTTAATAGAATACCGGAGCGAAAGATATCAAAGGTTTTGAGAATCTAAATTCAACACTTAAAAGGCCTTTGTATGATTGTAAAAAATATGGTAATTGAAAAAATGAAGTTAATTGAAAAACATTTTCATTGAGATTCATTGAGATGCTGATCTTTCATTCTGAATATAGCAAGCATTTTATTATAGATTAAAAAACTGCCAATGAACCTGATACAACGCTTGTGTGTTATGACTGGTAAGCTATATGTTGTATGTTTATGCAACTCACAAGGATTGTAATGAACAATCAAAGGGATATTCCTCTTTATAAAACGACCTGGATTTATTGTGATGTAGAGACGAAATATATTAGTTAGGAAATATTTCAGAAAATAAGTCAGTCGTTAATTGTGAATTACTAGAAGGAACCAAATCGAACACGGTGTTCTTTTTCAGTTTTCTATTGATAATTGGTAGCTATTTAGGAATGCAAATCTTTTAAACCAATGAATTAAATAAACAGTTATACGGATTTAAGTAAACAGCATACCCCGTCTAAAAATAAAATACTCACAACCAAATAAGCCACTCTAACCAGCATTAATGCCCTCACTGGAGGAAAAATAAAATATGTTTTCTTTGAAAGAAAATTGACAGGCATTTCCTTTCGAACTTGCTGTTCATTTATCCAATATCTATTCAAATTCCGTTACAGAAGACATTCTGTTACACTATATTCTCTTTACATAACGTTCAACCACAGGTTTCCCTTCTCTCTTAACGACAAAAATTTATATTGGATGATATTGTGTAAGTGATTTACATATCCAGTCAAAATAAATGAATAAAGTAAAATAGAATAGACTGTATATATATATATATATATATATAATATATATATATATATATATATATACATATATATATATTTATATATGTATATATATATATATATATATATTATATATATATATATGTATATATATATATTTATATATATATATATATATATATATTCATATATATATATATATATATATGTATATATGTGTGTGTGTGTGCGTGTGTGTGTGTGTGTGTGTGTGTTTATGTATGTGTGTATAGAATGATAGACAGCCTCAGTTTTACTAAAGGCAATTGAAGGCTATATTCATTACGATCAATAAAACTCCGGAAACCCACCTAATTTTATATATTTTTTGTATTTTCTCTCCATCTTGGGGAAAACTCTTCAGAGAGCACAGCATACTAGAAGAGGTCAGACTTGTTTCTTCTGCATTTGTCCACCTGGCAAAGAAACAGTGCAAGCGGATCTTCATCAAGGAACTAAGCATACTAAAGCAAGTCAGACTTCTCCCCTCTGCTGAGTCCATCTTGTAGAATATCCCATAGTTATACTGAGTAGATTGGGAACACAAGCCATCTTGTTGTTTCCCTGCTGTCATCTTCCTCTTCTTTTGAATATTCTAGTTTTATATATTTTTTTGTATTTTCTATCCATCTTTGGGGAATATTCTTTAGTGAGCACAGCATATTAGAAGAGGTGGTCAGACTTGCTCCTTCTGCATTTGTGTGTGTGCGCGCGTGAGCGCGCGCCGGCGTGTGTGGTTGTGATTGGTGTGTGTGTGCATGGATAGCAAAAATTATTCATCATTATCCCTAAAATATAAAATTGATGGGTAAGAGATTTCCAAAATGCGTAAAAGTTCTGATACTAATTTTATAAATTTTCTCTTATTCCTATAAATTAAATAAGTATGATGTGCGCTGTATACAGTACTATATATGTTTATGATTCTGTTCTTGATAAAGGTTTAATGTAGTATTTAATCTAAAATAGACAGAATGGCAATAAATCATATTTCATTTACTCATATATTTTAAAGAAGGTTATTATTGTTGATAAATTGAAATGGAAAAAGTTTAAAGTACCTTTAGATACCTCGGTGACAACATTAATCCCGGATACCAGTTAAAAAACATCATTATTGTGATTTGTCGCTTGTAAACAATGGTAAATATAAGCTTTTTGAACTAATATATAACCCAGTGATATTTCCATACAATAACCTTTTTTGTTAGTATTACTTCCCTACATATTTTCTTTTAATATGATACGAAAAATGAAAAAAACATTCTTACGGCAAATTCATTTTCAAAATATTCCCTCTATTCTACGAATCTCTGGAATGTTTTATATAACAATCTCAGATTTTGGGAATAAGAATGCAAGTTGTTCGTTGGATTATTTAATAAAAGGGAAATATTTCATTTATTAAAGAAACTTCTTTGTTAATAGTGTCAGATTTACAAAAACTAAATACCGTTTTGGTCACCCATGCAATATCCGAAACTAGCAATATAAACATTTTCAACATAAATAAACTTTATAAAGTGAATTCTTTTGATATCAAATTATTATCATTTGTAAAACATTCGCTCGAATGGAATTACATATCTCCCTCATATAATAGAGAGTAAGTGTCTGGTTGCATACATACATACATACATACATACATACATACATGCATACACACCCACACACCCACACACACATATATATATATATATATATATACACTGTATATATACATACACCCACACGCGCGCACACACACACACACACACACATATATATATATATATATATATAAACTGTATATATACATGCATACACCTAGACACACATATGTGTATATACTGTACATATATATACATACACACACAGACATATATATATATATATATATGCCTGTGTGTGTTTGTGTGTGTGTCTGTGTGTGTATATCTATCAAAATATTTAACCATCTTTTTGGTGGTTCGCGTACACTAAAACATTAATAATCCTACCTCCTAACCCTTAAAAATATGCAGGAAAAAAATATTTTCATAAGATATCTTAATCTTCAGTAGAAAAAGAGAAATCGAACAGGAAGTTGTTTGTGATATTATAAATTCGTGTAAGACATTTCGGTTGAATATGTCTTTGACGCTTATGGGAGCAGCGCGCCATCTTTCCCATCTGAAATCTCATTGACGACCCAGAAAATCACTTTCCCTCTCTCTCCCAGACAGCATAAACACTAATATTCCTTCAATATTTTCAGCAAGAGACATCTCTCTCTCTCTCTCTCTCTCTCTCTCTCTCTCATATATATATATATATATATATGTGTGTGTGTGTGTGTGTGAGTGTGTGAGTATAGATAGATAAATAGATAGATAGAGATAGATAAATATAGATATAAGGCTGGTGCCATTCAAGATCTCATTGGACTAAATACGGTTTACCTTGCTAGTATTATGACAAATTTTTTTGTGAGCAAAGACCTAGTCAATCCAGGATCTACAATTTTACTATCTTACTTATTTTACTGGCCTACAGGTTCGCTCGTGTTTATACATGAAGAGAGAGAGAGAGAGAGAGAGAGAGAGAGAGAGAGAGAGCGAGAGAGAGAGGTCTAGATATTTAGACAGATATGCACACACACTTACAATCACGCGCGCACACACACAGATTTAACCTTTCCTACCCCCTCCCCCAACTATATATATATATATATATATATATACACATGTATATATATATATATATATATATATATATATATATATATATATATAATCAGACACTTGCTCTTTATTATATAGGGGAGATTAGATTTCTATTCATCGCAAGTATACAGTAGGTGTTGGGTTGAAATTTAACGTACTCAGAAATTTGTAGGGATTCGCTGAATAGCCTGATAGAATTCCTCTCTCTCTCTCTCTCTCTCTCTCTCTCTCTCTCTATCGAGCATCTAACTATTTTTTATTTCCAGCCAATTTCCAGTGAAGAAAATGGAGTTTTAAGCAAACATTACTTTCGGGGAACACTGGAATTTTACCAGTGGGTTATCCAGGCAGAGTATCCAAACAGCAATCACAACCTTTATATAGTAACTGTTTCCATCAACTAAGCTGGTCTCTGGAAGCAAAGTAGCTTTTTCCTTTTGTTTAAAATCATTTTATTTTCAGTACTCGAAACATGACCTGTATGGTGCTGGAATAAATAACGATCACAATGAAATATGAAAAGTGTAATCATATTTTTTGGAATTGTCTGCTTTGACGGGTATGCATTAATAAAAAATATTTTTTTTCATTAATAGCAAATGTCAACTATATGATTTCAATTTACCTTCTACTGTTTATTATGCCCTAGTATATACTATAAAAAGGAAATTGTAGCTATTTACCAACTGCTATATGAGGTGGATTGCTGATAGTTTCTTCTATTGACTAGAAGCTATTACGTCTTTACTATTTCGAAAAACAGGTTGAACGATTAATATGAATAATTTTTCTGTTATTTTTCTATAAATTTGCCAAAACATTGAAATTTATTATAAAATAGAAATGGAAATTTTCTTACCAAATTTCCTTGTAAAAATAATATTCACAGATTTTTTCTTATTATAATAAAGAAATAGATTGATATCTATTCTCCATTTATGGCTACCACTCTGAAATAAAAAAAAAACTTGTAGAGGAGAAATTATTACGTATTTTGAAGATTGATTTAATCGTCAATATAATGAGTGCGTGAATCTAAGTTGTTGGCAACCATTTCCTAATACTACGTATGAGAATTTCAACCAATAAGTGTCTTTATAGAATTGAGAAGTAGAAGGAACTATAACTATTGTAACTTTGTAGTTACTGCACCGGAAAGTACAGTAAAGGGATGCAAAGTAAAATTTAGATCACCTGTATGAATTTATAATACAGATCTTAAAGATTACTTTGTATTTTAATTCTGTTAATGCACTTAATTATGTGTATGTTTAAATAAGGGATTTCAGAGTACGAGTGCAATATATTATTGAACACATTTTCTGAATTCAAAGTAACATTGCAGATTGAAACATTTAGGGTCAGATAAAAATATAGTTCTTTTACACATAACATCAAAAAGTATAGTGTTAAACCCATAGAGTTATAGCTATGACTGCTGCATTTATTAATTTTGGTTTTTATTGTGTTTTTGTTTTAACAATAAAATTTACAAATATTCCAAAACATCTACGAAATATCTCTGTAGTGTAAACACTATCAGTTCTCGTAGAAAGCAGAAGTGATTAATTGTTTTTGTAGCCCTAAGATATTGCTGGTGGCTATTGAAAAAAATGTCCATCACGACTACATAATTATAACCCTCTTTCGTTTTTTAGACGATGTCTCATGCGCTTTATATTTACCCTGTAGAAAGTTTAGTCAAAATTCGATGAAAACCAATATTTACAATCATATTTGTCCGATAAGTTTTTAAAGGTAAATTAAATAATAATTGATTTATTCTAAAACACGGATTTAGAATGATCAGAATGAATTCATGAGGCTATCATTTGGACGGACCTCATTGAATGGAATAAGAAATTTTCAATTTGAAATTCACCAAATTCACTACACAAAGCTTTGGTATGTTGATCTTTCTAGGTAGACCAGTCTGCTTTTAGAATTCTAGTTATAGCTGAGACCTTGATATCATGACGTTTCAATACCGTCATTAATTACCTTAAAAAACCTCGTATAAACTTTAACTATTTATAAACAGGAGACAAGTTTGGTATTTACTGTCTATATTTCATTTAAATTTCACAGATCAATAACATGAGACCACAATCTTGACCAAAAGTAATAAGCCGATAATCAGATTTTAGGGCTATTTCTCTATGATGCTTGGACGTGTATATGTACTGTATATATATATATATATATATATATGTATATACATATATATATACATATATATGTATATACAGTATATACACATCATATATATATATATATATATATACATATATATACATATATACATATATACAGTATATATATATTATTATTATTATTATTACTTACTAAGCTACAACCCTAGTTGGAAAAGCAGTATGCTATAAGCCCAGGGGCTCCAACAGGGAAAATAGCTCAGTGCGGAAAGGAAAAAAAGGAAAATAAAATATTCTAAGAAGAGTAACAACAATAAATATCTCCTATATAAACTATAAAAACTTTAACAAAACAAGAGGAAGAGAAATAAGATAGGAGAGTGTGCTCGAGTGTACCCTCAAGCAAGAGAACTCTAACCCAAGACAGTGAAAGGCCATGGTACAGAGGCTATGGCACTACCCAAGACTAGAGAACAGTGGTTTGATTTTGGAGTGTCCTTCTCCTAGAAGAGCTGCTTACCATAGCTAAAGAGTCTCTTCTACCCTTACCAAGAGGAAAGTGGCACTGAACAATTACAGTGCAATAACCCCTTGGGTGATGAAGAATTGTTTGGTAATCTGTGTTGTCAGGTGTATGAGGATAGAGGAGAATATGTAAAGAATATGCCAGACTATTCAGTGTGTATGTAGGCAAAGGGAAAATGAACCGTAACCAGAGAGGAGGATCCAATGTAGTACTGTCTGGCCAGTCAAAAGACCCCATAACTCTCTAGCGGTAGTATCTCAACGGGTGGCTGGTGCCCTGGCCAACCTACTACCTACATTATATATGTATATATATATATATATATATATATATACATATATATATGTGTGTATGTGTCTGTAAATCATGTGATTGCATTTTACAGAAAGAATATTAACGAAATATTTTTCAATGATAAAAGTGATACACTAGACTGTGATTGAAACACTGGTCAGCTGCAGAAACTGTTGTCATTAAGACTCATCAAAATTTTTATTTTCAGTAATGTTGAGTTTATTTATAATTTTAGAATTTTCATCCCAAACAACTGACGCTTAACTTGAATTTATGATCGCACAAACTCTGCTATGATAATTCTAGTTGTATACATGGTTGCTAATAACTACAAAGCTAATGCTTGTATTATTTTTCTTTGCTGAATCCTTCATTCTCATTTTTTCTACGTACACATAAAGGAAAATCACTGATGTGCGTGTGTCTATGAATTTGTGAAGGTAAATAGAAAAACCCAATTTTCTCTCTCTCTCTCTCTCCTCTCTCTCTCTCTCTCTCATATAAATATATATATATATATATATATAGATTATATACTTACATACATACATATATATATATATATATATACATACACACACACACACACAAATATATATATATATATATATATATTTCAGACGTAGATTCAAGCTACCTTTAAGTTTTCAGGAGTACTCAAAATATATTTGGTGACTAACTATAGCAAAGGCCACTATAGATCCCATCCGATCAATCACGCACTGTATTACTGATGAGATAATGTTAAACCTTTTTATTTTAACAGCAGCTGGGTCAACCTAGGATCTATTTAGTTGATTGAAGCCTGATTGTAAATATCACACAGCATTTACTGATTAATAATGGCCGTTGTTAATCTGTATTTCGTCTTGTCAATCGTGTCTTTTGTAATATTAAGATTATCTGTAGCACTTTTGCAACAACTGATTTATTTTACATTTAATTGACTTATGTAAGGGGTTTGATTACGCATCCAGCATTGGGAAACCATAGAATGCTACCCATCATCTACTTACTAAGTAAGATTATAGACAATCACGATGTCTTGTAGTTAGTCATACTCGGCAATGATTCAGGGATTCATTCAAGGTTCCACATATAACGGGATTGTATCGGATACATAATATCTATTGACGCTAATGGCTGGTGCCATTCAAGATTTCATCGAACTAAGTACGGTTTTTGCTTTTACTCACCAAAAAAAAAAAAAATTAAGACAATATTATCTTTTTTCTTGTGAACAAAGTCCTGGTCAATCCAGGATCTAAATTTCAATTCTCTTATATGTTCAGTATTTTCCAACATTATGATGCCTAGATTTATTAATCACAATAAAATTCTGTTTTACTTATATCTTTGTTATTTCTATAATAATAATAATAATAATAATAATAATAATAATAATAATAATAATAATAATAATAATAATAATAATAATAATAATAATAATAATCTGTTTCAACTTTATACTTACAACAAATATGAACAAGTTTAAAGTTAGTACTAAACAGAGATAAGGTTTCTCACTGGTATCACCTAATCATTCATTTATAAAAGCTGAACCCAGTATCATATACAATGAAAATCTATGACGGAGATGTAAATGAGAGGAAATTTTCTCTAATGGGGGAACTGAATAATGGCTGGCTAATTAATAGAATTAAGGGTTCTCTTGCATCACAAATGAGCCTCTTGTCACTAAAATTTACGACTCTGTTTTGAGCCCACTGACCTATGCATACATGAATATGTATATAAACTCTTATATAATATGCTCCAGATTCCTGAGTGATTCGTGTTTATCGGTATATTCTTGTATTATCAAAATTCTATTTATGCTTAACAAATGTCATTGATAAAATTCAGTCTTTGAATGGACAGTATTTTATACAATATATTTGCGATGTATATATGGTCAGTATGGCATTGTCCTGCTTGATAGGGAAATGTCACTGCCCCTTGCCTCTGCCATTCATGAGCGGCCTTAAAAAAAAAAAAAAAAAAAAAAAAAATCGTATCACGTCCAATCTCAAATATTTCAATCACGAGAATAACCAGATGATGTACGTTAATCTTTTTGTGTTATAGGTCAAATAATATACTAAATTTTAATTTGCGAATTGAAACTGAAACTGCAGTAATAGGATGAAGGTTAATTCTAGTTGTATAAATTCGTATCATGGTTATTATGAATTCTATAATCTAATTCAGTAGTTCAATAACACTCATTGGTTTTATAAATAGAAAATATTATGCTGTTTTTACTTCTGTGAGTTAGTTATCATTTGAATATACCTACAAACACGAACACACACACACACACACACACATATATATATATATATACAGTATATATATATATATATATACATACAGTATATATATATACATACAGTATATATATATATATACAGTATATATATATATATATATGTATATATATATACAGCATATATATATATATACAGTATATATATATGTATATATATATATATACAGTATATATATATATATATACGCAGTATATATATATATATATACATATATATATACATATATATATATATATATATTTATATATATATATGTGTATGTATATGTATATAAATATGTATATATAAATATGTATATATATACATATACATATATATATATATATAAATATAATATATATATATATATATATATGTGTGTGTGTGTGTGTGTGTGTATCAAAATATGCTAGATGAATATAAAAAAAACCTAAATATATAAAAAAAGTAAACACAGAAAATATATAAAAGTTGAAATCCAAAGAAAAGACCTGGAAAGTTACGCTCAGTGACTCTTATCTTGTGCTAAACTGAATATGTGGGCGAAATGCCGTTCAGGCATGGCAAGCCTATATTTCCACTTTAGGGGAAAGGGGATTTGAACGTAGGTAATAAAGGTTAGGAGGCCGAAACTCAGCATGTTGTATTTGGTGGCAAGAGAGAGAGAGAGAGAGAGAGAGAGAGAGAGAGAGAGATTTTAACTTGTAACGCAACGAACATATATATTTTTCAAAGTATTTAACATTTCTCTTCGACTATTTTCCTCAAATATTTTACCATCTGTGACACCAAGATTACGAAAAGTAATTTAAATTGAATTAAATATCAAATTAAAGTTCTCTGCTGTAGTCTTTAAAGGGGCGCCAAACCAAAAGTAGAATAAAAATCGGTAAACAAAAGTATTTTATATTTTAAACCTTTCGTGGATTATGTTGAAAATGATTCCAATATTGTGTCGGTGGGATAATATAATGAAATAACAGAGCTGTGACGTCATATATAAAAATCTAAAAATCTAAAAATATCCTACTGGCGTTATTATTTATGCTAGAGACACGAAATTTGTCATGAATGTACTTAAACATAATAAAAAATATCAGTAATTTTTTGGGGGGTATTTCTCAAAATATAATGAAATATTATGCTCACAAGATGGCTGCCCAGAATGATGTCAGGGAAATCTAGGATTTTTTTCATTTGATTCCAAATGACACTCAATTTTCAGTTTGTCACAAAAACAATATTTTATATATATATATATATATATATATACGACTAATATCAACATCCATGAGAAGTTTCAAGCAAATATGTGAAAAGCTTGATTTTTTTTTAATGAATAATTGAAGTACAAAAAACTAGTTCTGGCGATGGACGTTTAAAGTTTGCAAATACTTATAACATACTTAATTCTTTCTTGAAACTTTTAATTTTCAGGCGTAAAACTCTTCAATATATATTGATACTGTGGGAAGCTAATCAATCATTTTGAGAAATATGAATAACTAATTATGAGCTCCAACTTACCCTGAGGTTGCTTCTAGGCACCACTGTAATTTTCGTCTTGGTTTCATTTTTGCACCTTTGCCAGCAAATTGCTTCACTGCTGAGGTGTCCTCAAGGCATCAAATCATTGGAGAGGGTTTTTTTTTTTTTAATTTTTTTTTAATCCAGTAGTGGGTGCCTTCACTTTCCTCAATGGCACTCCTCACCAAAAAGAAAAAAGAAAAAAATACAATTGGTGCCATTCCGGGACCATAAGACTCTAACTCTTTAGCAATAGCACGTTCTTCTTCCTGATATTTCCGTATTTTTCTTGTTTTTGTCTCTTCTTTATTGCTTTCTTTTCTTATAGCATCACAAATTATTTTTTAACACGTTTTTTCGTAACTTTTCTTGCTTCCTTATAGAACTTCCCTGTGGCTGTCTGAACTTGCCGGATTCCATGGTTAAATTTTACCACTGCACAGGATCTGCCAAAAAGAGACACAAAAAAGGCCAAAGAAAGCGTAAATATCAGATCACTTCAGGAGCGAAACTACAACAACCGTTCTTCAAAGGAATCGAGATGCTACTAATTTCCCTGGCTATAATTGGTTATTGTATGGTGAAATTTGGTCAATTAGTGGTTCTACTGAGAGAAAAACAGTCAGAAACTACCAGATATACAAGACATAATGACATAACCAGCAATTGTAGAAAAAAAAAACAAATACAATCTTTATTACCGAGGTGCATACATTCGAAAGCATCACACCCACTCTTTAAAGGGTTACAACTCTGTCTCATTAAACACCTCTACAAGCTATTATAAGCTCTCAAATAGATTTTCCATACTATTTTTGAATGTTGAAAGGTTGGAAGACAGGAAATGTTATGTGAAATGAGGAATTTCACTGGGTTTCTTTCACTGTTGGAGGCTCACTTTGGCTTTTAACATTTTGCATTTACAATTATGATTATAGCTTGGTTAATAATAATAATAATAATAATAATGATAATAATACATAAATGGATAACCAAAAAGGAATACATAAATAATTTAGTCGCAATGAATTTTCTTTACATAACAACGAAAAGTCAGCTATCATCTCTATTTAAAAAGTAAATTTTCAACGTCATCAGCATAGTCCTCGGCTTTAGAATGGATTGAACAAATTAGATCACGCTTCCAGTTAATATCGTATGCGCGTTTCTAAGCATGCGCCATTTTTGTCTTCGTTTTTTCTTCTTTTGGGTAACTAAAATATCGAATACCCATACTAATGGTCTCTTTGCTATTGTTATGGAATCCAAATACAGCACAAACGGATGGCATGGCTGCTGGAAGTTAATAAACGTGACAGAGATCAAGAAAGACTACCTCTAATCAGGTCAAACCTCGGCCGCCGTCTTCGAAAATTGCATGATAGTATGAAACTTTGATGTACGGTCTACCATAAGGAAAATCTGTACTTTAAGTACAACAAAATAAAAATATTTATACGTTAAGAAGTATATTTGGAAAGGTATCCTTGCATTGTGTTACTACGTATACCTGTCAGAGTTGGTGCTGTCAGGGGAGACTGCTCTTTATGTGACATCATGCGCAGAAGGAGAGTATTTTCCCTTGCTGATGAGCCGACCTCTCCGAGCATATTTAAAGGACATTGCACTGGGGGTACGCTCAGGAGCACACACAGCCGGCACTGCAACAAATCAAAAACAAAATAAAGACAGCTCAAGGACAACCTGATCAAGGAACCACACATGTGAATAGAAAATGGCTCTCCCTCTGCCACATGGTACAAATGGCCCACGGAGCTAAAACCTCCACCCATAGAAAGATATACCCCAAGGAAACCGGCTGTATGTATGCACAGGCTCCGGCTGGGATACAAGGCAAATTGGGAAATCAGAGGCGACATTCAGAGACCGTGTGATCACTGCGATGTCACACCACAACACGCCCTCTTGCACTATTTACTAGAATGCAGAGAAACAGCACAGCTGAGGGGTGACTTACTAGTAGACACCAACACACCACAGGCCGGGAAAGTGGCAGCCACACTGGCAAAGGCAACTGTTGAAAGCATAGACACACACACGCAGTTGCTACCTCCACCAAGGTAAAGACCTCAAATTCTCATCGCACCATCTCATCCCCTCATTGTAAGGCCCTATTCACATCATCCTCTGTACCTTCTACGCTTAACCTACCATTAAAATCTCTCCGCAGGGACCCTAGGGAGTAAAGGGTTGGATAACCCCACCTGCCTCCTTTTCCCTACCATTTCAAAGGCCTTACACCCCCAACTTTCAAACTACCACTATCCGTGAAATGATGGCCCTCTACTACTACCACCATCATCCTTACCCTGTCCACAACTTTCTCTACCACTAAAAACCTTTCAAATTTCCATTAATGTGATAACCCACCTTATATTTTATACAGGTTACCTACGGGCCGACCAAGGGAAAGGCCCGTGCCAACAAGAAGAGTTGGCTGTAATACTCTACGAACGAACGAACGAAGGGGTACGCTGAAGATACGTTACTCATAAGTCGACTACACTTCTCACATGGTGAATTCCATTTGGCCTCTGATGTGACCGTCTGGAAAGCACATGATGAATTTGTGTCCAACGAGTGAATAACGTATAGACCTTACTTCTAACGACTGAGGAACGTACTTTAGCGTATCTTTAACTTATTCCTAACGTGTTCTTAGCGTATGGAAAACTTATTTCGTCCGTAATGCCGGGGTATAGGGTTATATAAGGCCCAACATTTGCCAATCGTCAGTTCAATCTGTATGTACCTTTCTAAAGAGATGGATGTTGTTCTGTTTCAGCTAAATTTGATGCAGTTGGCACTTAATGTTGAAAAAAGACAAAGCAGGAGGAGGCACATCAGAAGTTTTCTCTTTCTTGGCTATGCTACTTTGCTATCTTTACGGCTCGAAGTCTACTTTTATAGCCACGCTCGCAGTATGTACGTTGAAAAGAGAAGAGATGAATGAATCATTTAAATACTTAGGAACTCTGATCTCTAATACAGGATCTTTATAATTTGAGTTTAGTGTAATATTGAAAAAGCAAATCATACAATGGCTAGGTTAAGTAAAATTTGGAAATCAAATGGTAAAAAAATACATAAAAAAAAAAATCAGGCTATATATCAGTTTAGTGAGATCGTTGTTACTGTATGAACAAGAGTCGTAGTATGAAAATGAAACAATATAAAAAAAAATTGTAGATTTGATATCAAAGCCCTAAGAAGAATATTCGGAGTGAAATGGCAGGACAAGATTAGAAATGAAACTATAAGAGAGATTACTCGAGTACCATATATGTGAATGAGATCATGGTGAGGGGTAGATGGAGATTGTTTGGGCATGCTCTTCACACTCCCCAAGAGAGATTAGTTCACCAAAATTTTAACAGGGCTCCACAAGAGTTGAAAGCCCCAGGCATACATGGCTGAGAACTATGAAACGTGACGTAGGGGATGATGACTGGGGAAGTATTGATTTAAAAGCTCAAGGTAGAGACGACTGGTGACATCTAACCGAGGACCTTTGCGTCCATAGGCGTAGGAGACGTTGATGATGTACACACACACACACACACATATATATATATATATATATGTGTGTGTGTGTGTGTGTGTGTAAATATATATATGTATATATATATATATATGTGTGTGTGTGTGTTTATATATATACAGTATATATATATATATATATATACATATATATATATA
>NC_090751.1:38503550-38528550 GCF_036898095.1 Palaemon carinicauda
AAGCAAAAGAGCTCATGTGTTCTAGCTCCTTTCCATTAGAATCTAAGCTACTTTCCTATGGTTTTTGCTACATTTAAGTTCTTATAGATGGTTCCATGGAAAAAAAAATTACAGTGGGTAAATTTTTTATATTACGCAAAATAGGACAAATAAGTAAGGTCTAGTTTATCATGAAATATGAAATAGCCAAAAAGTAGTCTTTTTTTAATGATTAAAAACATTAAGCAATTTATCATTTGTGGAATATTTTAGTAACATCTTTAGAATCCTTCATGAAATGTTACTATCTAACAACGAAAATATCCGAATGACTAATAAATCGCGTGTCATTTCTAGTAATATAACAACTATCAAATGGCATTTAGTTATTGATATCAAGAACTTTGTGTACCTGTGACCCTAGCTATTCATTTCATATACATATACTCATCTTTCACACGCAGAGAGAGAGAGAGAGAGAGGAGAGAGAGAGAGAGAGCTCATAATGTAAAGATCAATCACAGAGGTCGAGTCTAAGAAATTTAGGTCGCAATGAACGCTTCCAGTAAACACCAAATGCAGAGAAACCGGTGACGCTCCTGACGTACCCGGTAAACAAACATCCGCAGAGGAGGAATATTAATCAAGGTCCAAATGTGAGGAGGAGCCTTAGTTTCGGAATAAGTTCGGTTGCCCGAAATGAAATGGAATAATAAATGGCAACTTCTGGAAAGGCTCCTGGAAACGCAGGATATGGAGAACAGATATAAAGCATGAATGTTGAGGGGAATTGCCGATGAGTATTACGAATTAACAACCAACGAAGGACACGGCGAGGAGGACTAACGTTCTCAGGAAGTCATTAATCGGCAAGACACCGGCGTTTCCTTTTCGCGAAGTTGACTTGAAGATCAACATACTAGAAAAAAGCATTTCTTAAAAGGGTGTTATGAGGAAATACGATGAAATGCAATCGTATGTTAGATAGTTTGTTTCTCTTTCAAGCTTATATTTACATGCAAATTTCGATCCGGAGTCCGTCCACAGAATGGTTGATAATAGTTACAAGACTATTGAGTAACTTAAAATTGTATATATCATAAAGGTATGTCATTTTATCAAACGATTCTTTGATTTAGTCTTTTAGTCAATAATCCTAATTTTAATGCGTCCATCAAAGGAATCATGCATCTGCATCGATCTATATTTTGGTTCTGAGAATGTTCGCATAAGGCACATATCTGAAAACATGTAATTAGATTTTGGGAGAGATAAGAATTAAAGTTTTAGGTGAGAAGACACCTATTTCCGATGTTTGAAGGTTTACGCCAATTAATTCTAAACGCCTGGAAAGTTTGAATCACAAATAAAGGAGCAATTTTTAAGAAAATATAGAAACTATGAGATTTTTCCTCCTAATGCTATATACAGTAGTTTCCTTTTTTTATGTATGTCACTTCATTCTTGTAAAATAACTTTACTAGATTAATACATTTACTCTCTCTCTCTCTCTGTCTCTCTCTCTCCTCTCTCTCCTCTCTCTCTCTCTCTCTCTCTCTCAGACCATCCAAGATTGGAAGATGCAAAATACACCGGGAGATGCCATTAGCAACTCTCTGGTGAATATACGAGGTGCCTCACACTGAGGGACCTGGGGGAACCCAAACATAGAATAAGGCAATAAGGTAAGTCTCTCTCTCTCTCTCTCTCTCTCTCTCTCTCTCTCTCTCCATTTTATCACTAGGCATTTGATACAACCAAGGGGAGGATCATCGAGACATTGCAATCACATATGAAAAGAATGAGTTTGTGAAAATTAAAACACTCAGACCGCTAACTTTATTTAATTGAAACATACCATAGGATTATAGCGTATATATCTCTAAAAACAGGAATAAAGGTTTCTTAAGCATTACAATGGAGATAATGTATGGAAATGAAAAAGGAGCTTGCATATAATTTACAGATTCATTGGTTAGATAAAGTACTGAATGACAATACTTAAGCATAACAATGGAGATTATGTATGGAAATGAAAAAGGAGCTTGCATATAATTTCCAGTATCATTGGTTAGATAAAGTACTGAATGACAGAAGAATATTTCCTAAATGTAAGTAATTCAGATAATTACGTAGAGATGTTTTATGACTGACAAGGAAAGGATAGCGAGATAAAGATACATATGATAAAGTCATTTGATGATTTTGTATTCGCAAACATGAAAGATCTTGAGAGAAGAGTTGAGGTGGAAGGCATTTTATCAATCTTCTCTGTTACTGAGAGGATGGATATTATCAGGAGGGAAATGTACTGAATTTATGAAGTTCAAACTTACAGCGAAGGTTTTTATGTTAAACAAGCTTACAAAAGTCTATCTTTATGGTTTATATATGACACATATTTTAATGTTTTAACTGATCTTGAGATATTTTATATTATATTAAATTTTTTTTTCTGTTTTTTTTCTGATGAGGCGCAATTTGCACCGACTCGCAGCGCTGCCCTTTTGACTCGGAAAAGTTTCCTTCTAGCTGATTGGTTAGAATTATCTTGTCCAACCAATCAGCTAGCAGGAAATTTTTCCGAGCTAAAAGGGCATCCATGCAATTCGGTGCAAATGCGCCTCATTACAAAAAAATGAGTATAGTTATTCATTACTTCTCAAGTAGTTTATTGTTCTCATTTCTTCCTTTTATCACAGGGCTATTTTTCCATGCTGGAACCCTTGAGCTCATAGCATCATGCTTTTCCATCTAGAGTTGTAGCTTAATAATAATAATAATAATAATAATAATAATAATAATAACAATAATAATAATAATAATAATAATAATAATAATAATAATAATAATAATAGATATGCACTGTAGTAGTAACGCCAACGCTTTTTATGATATAATAGCTATAAGCCATTAAAGACTCGACCATGAAAAAATACTTTCGCCACACTACACAACAGAAGCAAAGTTATGTGTATCATTTCTTATTTCCCCCTCCTTTCCCAGAACCAAATCTAAGTTTGGCACCAATGCCGTTATAATAGCATGAATAAATGATTTCTCAAGGGGCTTTACGGAAGAACATCAGGAAAGAACAGAGATGAGAGAAAAAGAAAAATGTACATATATTGTGGCCGTACCGACTATACATATATATTTACATATGCAGTGTATATATATATATATATATATAAATTATATACACGCACACATTATAACATACATATATATATATATATATATATTTATATATGTATATATAATTTATATACTGTATATATATACATATATATATATATATATATATATTTATATATATATATATATATATATACATGTGTGTGTGTGTTTATAGCACCACTCCTTTCTTGACAATTGAAAATCTGGGGGAAAACGGACGAGGAACTACTTCCCTTCCCATTGTTATATAATCTGAATAACATAAATGTCTTCGTAAAAATAAGAACTGTTATGGCTGCGACCTCTGGTGTATTATACCCGAGAGAGAATGGTTCGGTCCATTTAGACCCATAAATAAAGAGGCTGTTAATGTCCCCTTAACAATGGTCTTCGTTAGCACTTGTTATATTGGAACTGAGGTTGTCTACAGTTAAAGCGTTATGGTGGCTATTGAATGGGATCATTGTGAAGCAGTTCGGGACTAACACCCGTGAAATCAATCGTCATTACCCGTCAGTTTTTTGCCACGACTCTGACATTCACTCGAAAGGGAAGCCACGGACGGATATGGGGAGATCAGCCTTTATGAAGAGGTGAACTTGGAATGATATCACGGCTGTGAATCTCTCCCCCCCCCCCCCCTCTCTCTCTCTCTCTCTCTCTCTCTCTCTCTCTCTCTCTCAAAAGTATTATATTATTAGTGAACTAGTTTTTTTTTTAAACTCGAAATCACTAGTAAATTTTAAGAATTCAATTGAAATGGCCACGGAAACCGAATTAAATGATAGATACAATTACGATTGTTTATGTTGACATATTTAAATCCCTCTTATATGATTATAAGAGAGAGAGAGAGAGAGAGAGAGAGAGAGAGAGAGAGAGAGCACCTTTGACCGTTAAGAAATGGAGGTCTATTCCCAATAACTTGATTGGTCAATAAAAACCTTTGAACTGTCATAACACTCTTCTCGTGACTCACTCTTATCAACAAGGCGTTTCAAAGGTCTTTATCCTATGAACACGGAATTGTCAAAGATGTCGTGGCTAACAGGCCATTGTAATACTTAAATTCATTGGTCCTTGTATTCCAATTGGTTCCACTGGAGACTTTCACTGTATTGAGGCTGCTGATTTTTGGGATCGCGTCCAATCCCTGCTGTAAATAGGCACAGATATCCTCTGGGATTGAATAAGAATAATTTGGGCCTTAAGGTGTAAATACACGTTCAAAAAAAGTGTCAAAATTTTTCATCAAAATTTTGATGCAAAATTTGAGTGTGTGTGTCCTACACACACTCAAATTTTTGATGTCAAAACTTTGCTTCAAATCTTTTTTTGACATCAGAACGTCCTACACACTCAAATTTTGCATCAAGATTTTGATGGAAAATTTTGACGCTTTTTTTGAACGTGTATGGGCCCCTTTATACCTCAGCTCTGGGGCCTGTGAGGCATTCACCAAGCAACAAACGGTAAACTCAGTATTACAATACTTGTATACGCGACCCTGTTAAAACTGACGTCTAGATATCTAGATAGGAATGCACGCATGTACACGCGTCCTTGCACACACACACACGCACACAGATACAAACACAGATACACACACAGATTTGACCCTTCCCACTCCCCCATCCTTTCCTAAATACAACACAGCAACTCTTTCCCCACTTCTACCTTAGGACGTGGAGAAACCGAGTAGTCATACGTTTGGAAATGAGATAGAGGAAAGGATTTATGACCAGAAGTACTATACACCATAAAATATAAAACAAGTACACGTAGGGTCCGATGGACCGCTGAAAAAACCATTAAGTAATACCTCCAGTGTATCGTATGAAGCACATTGGCGACGCTACTCACCTTTGGTGGATATTTCCTGGGGTCATGGAACTACATAGTCATGGGGCTTGCAACATTGACATAAAAATATTCAGTTAAATCAAAAGGATGAGTTTTTTTCTGGCACCACCCATTTTAAAGTGAAATGGCATGTGTTGAATATATATATATATATATATATACTGTATATATATATATATATATATATATGAATATATATATGTAGATGTATATATATATACATATATATATATATATATATATATGTATGTATGTATATACCTGTGCATACTGTATATATAGGGACTATATATACACGCACGCACACAGACACACATACATATATATATATGTGTATATATAAACATATATATATAATATATATATACATGTATATATAAATGTATATATATATATACAATATATATACACATGAATATTTATACACATACAGACACACACATATATATCGTTTTTTTCCTGGTTGCTCTTCGTAAATAAATGCCACTAAAATATTAACATTACCTTCAGCTTGTAACACGACAGGTTTAATAATAAACAGACTTTTCATAATGCTATTAATTTGATCTACATCTATTAAAAGATTTCCGATTAACTATGCACATTTGTTTTCTTAATAAGGTAAAATATTCTATTGATTACAAAGTCCACTGTTTATTTAGTATTGGCAGATAAAATGAAGATAAATATTCATTAAAGGGTATAAATTTTTCTATCTGAAAACCCATTGGTAAACGGTCATGAATATAAGAAATAGAACAGAAAGATATATACATTCTTTATTCTTTTTTCGAATATAAATGAATAATGTTGTATATATTAACATACATACATACATACATACATACATACATTCAATATTATGTATGCAAATTTTAAATAACTAAATAAAATATATACTTTTTTCTGTTCAATCTTTTTTATGTTATAAATGTACTTTCCAAAACGCCTGTCAGTGTTTGAAATTTATCAAAAGCTCGTCACGACGTCCGTCCTGGGAATTTAACGAAGCCATTTTTTATTTTTGAAAAAAAAAAAAAAATAGATTCCGACATTTTCAAGTATCCGGAAGTTTTAGCGACATTATAAAATCCAAATGAATTTGTTTCAGGGAGAATTTGTCTGATATTTTAGAGACATTATTTTCGTTATTCCTGCGACTGTAGTTATCTTTTTGATCGGATTTTTGTCATTGTTACTGTTGTTACGTAATTTTCCAAGAAGCTGAAATTAATATTTTCATTGATGAAATTAATTTCAGGATTCTTTTATGTTTACATAAGTTACAGGAATAATATACCATAAGTTGATTATTCCTAGAAAGAATATCGTAATTTAGTCTATTTGTCTAAAAATTTACATTTTGAGTTTTATCTACTGATTGTGGCATTCTTGAGATATCTTGTTAAAACACTGATTGGTTGTGATCCTCAGTAGTATTTCAAAGCATAGCGGAAAAGAGTAAAACACTAAATAAGTAATAATTAGGAGAGAGAGAGAGAGAGAGAGAGAGAGAGAGAGAGAGTCTGTTTACACTTAAATGACAGACTTGAGGACTACTGATGTTTCTTTTTAATTTCATATACTTTATAAAGTTTTTCGACCCCTTTCACATTTGCATTATAGATTTTACTTGATAAATCCGTCTTGTGCACATTGATTAATTTTCAGGAAATCATTTTCCCCTTTTTGTTATGTCGTGAATCTTTTAATCTTTGTTTTTTTTTTTTTTTTTTTTTTACACTTTTTCGTTCCCCCCCCCCCTTTTTTTTGACCAGATCTGAACTAATCAAGGGTTCTAGGACACTATTACAATATATTTTAGAACGATAATATTTTGTAAATCGTTTGACGGATTATTATTTCCATATTGACACCAGCTCTCGAACGATAGATTACACTTCGGCCAATCGTAGTATGAATCCAGTATTGAATTTGCACTTACTATACTTCAGTAGGATTTATCATTTTCATTTGTTAATTTGTTTTTTATACATACCCTCCTTTTTTATGTGGTAATATTAATCATATGTCTTTAATTATTATTTTTGCTTTCGTAATGACAAAATAAATATCAGTCGCTCTCTATTTTTCTATTCAACTTTACTTTATTTTTCGGTATTTTGAAATTCAATTTTCCAGAAAGTTGCCAAACAAGTTCTTATTTTCAGTTACATATTTATCAGAAACGAATGGATGATCTACCTAACAAAACATATAGTGATAAGGAAATGTGTTTTTATCATACATTTTTAACTCATTGGCTCTAGGAAATATTTACATAATCTATCTTTATTCTTGTTCCCATACATTTTTTTTAGTAAATTACTTATTAACGTGGCACCAGGAATATATGTTTTATAAAGAATTTTCTAAAATAACGTTTTCCTTTTTTTGTTCTTGATAATACTACATATCAAAAGTTGAATTTGCTAAAAAAAAATCGCTCTAAAAAACCTGTTGAAATCTTATACATCTACAGTATGTTAGTGTTACCGTTTTGGGCCTTTTTAGAATCAAACTGTAGTTTTATAATAAAATTGTGAAAATATTATTTAATGAAATAATTACTTTTATACTATCATGTTTATTACAACATCAAACTTTGCGTTATCAACTTGTGCTTGGCTTCACATGTAACATATTCATGACCAAACTCTTCCACACATTAAATAACAAAGATATAAAAATACAATCATTTGAATTCCATTGGAATACTGAATACTATAGAAAAAAATATTATCCATTCACAAAACCTACCAAAACACAACTCTTTTCCAATTCCTAAATGGCCATGAGTCCACTACTCTTGGAGATGCGACATACTGATATACTGCAGATTCTTTTTTATCTCAAAGCTTCATCTATTGAGTGTTACTAAGTATCTGCTATTTTAGTTTGCATTGTGAAAATGGCTTGTCGTAAAGACCTTCTTGTTTCGTTGTAGTTGTTGAAACAAGTTCCTTGCCAAGCCACCAACTCAGTCCTTGCCAGAGCTTTTCTTCTTCTTTTTTTTTTTTTTCTTTTTAAGTGAGACCAAATTTTTAGCTTCTTTTCTTTTTTTTTTCTTTTTAAGTGAGACCAAATTTTTAGCTTCCATTTTCATAAGAATTACCTGTCTACAATGACAACCATAAAAATATGTTTTGGCGGAAATATTTCTGATGTCTTCATAACACCTAATAAATTAATAAGATTAAAACAAAAAGAATTTCCTTGGATTTTTGTGGGTGATTTGCTTTGGATATTATACAGATACCAATAATGATTTATCTAAAAACATGAAGAAAAGTATTGTACAAGATAATACTGGGGTCTACGTACATAAGATATTTTCTAAGCCACCACCATCGTCCAGTATACCTGCATCATTTCTTGGAGAATGGATCGACACGATTTAGTTGAAAACTAATGTCTTTAAAGAAAAAAATCCTTCTATGTTTTAGATAACGTGAACTGACCATCGAGTTCAACAACTCTACGAACATATGGGCGTACAGAAAACTAGAGCGTGATCGGAATAAGTCATTTTCCCTCGCTTTACGAACGTTACAAATATATCTAAAACCATGGCATCAGTTTAACAAACAGTATGTGCATAGGAAAATAGCATCCAAGAAATCTATCGATACATTCTATCTATCCGTATGTCTATCTACGTATCTCTTTACACACATCTCTCTCTCTCTCTCTCTCTCTCTCTCTCTCTCTATGTATATATATATATATATATATATGTGTGTGTGTGTGTGTGTGTGTATGTGTGTGCGTGTGTGCGTCTGTGCGTGTATATGTATACTTATAAATCACGCCATCTGCCATGTGGAAATCATAAAATATGTATCATAGTTACGTAAGGAAAAGGTGAAAAAAATTTAATTGAAATTTGTATTTTTGTCTTGTAAAGGTCAAAATTGCACGCACATAGCCTTTCACTTTCTTTTCGTGGCTATAATACATACATACATACATACATACATATATATATATATATATATATGTATATATACATATATTTATATATATGTATATTTATATGTGTATATATACATACATATATATATATATATATATATGTTTATATATATATATATATATATGTATATATATATATATATATGTGTGTGTGTGTGTGTGTGTGTGTAGATAGATAGATAGATAGATAAATACTTGCATATTTCTTGGATGATATTTACATTATAGGTCTATACAAATCCTGTGTCATATATATATATATATATATATGCACACAATGTAGTCCCATTTGAAGTTTATCCTTCTGTAACATTTTCGCGTCTTATGTTCTATTTTATATCAGTATCTGTACAACTATCCGGTAGTATATGTCGAATCATTGGGACTGACATTTTAATTCTCTACCTTTTTTTTTTTTTTTTTTTTTCTTTTTTTCTTTTTTTTTTTCAGCATTCCGGAAATATCTTAAACTCCAATCAAAGATGACCCTGACCAGGACTGATTGCTTCCCGGAAAATGTAGCAAAAGAAAAGTGGTCCCCCTTTCAATCTCAGGCCAATCGAAAAATCGTCAGCCATACATTGGTTTGAATATGAGCGTCAGTGAATAAAAAAAAATACTGATTAATGTGTTTTTATTTCTACTTTTTTTTATTAGATTTGGGATTGTTTTCCTTTCTTTATTACCGATTCGAGTTACAAATACAGATCGGGATTATGAATTATGTTTAGTAGAGAAATTGGGACTAAGAAAGTTTATACAGAATTGCGTTCAGATTTAGAATAACTTTACGTTTATAATTTCTGAGAATCTACAAAACTAAATATGAATTTCATTAAATATTATAACAATATAATTTGGTAGAGAATGAATTGGTCGTAATGCTTCTTTTTTCCTGAGGTGATAAATAATTCTATTAAAAATGTACTTTTGCAAATAATTGAATAAAACAGCAACAATAATAATAATAATAATAATAATAATAATAATAATAATAATAATAATAATAATAATAATAATAATAATAATAATAATAGGTTTTATTGAAAGTGATTGTTGCCTCAGTGGCTTTAATTTTGTAATTAACTTTTTCTATTGTGCTTATTATCTTTTTCTCTTCATTGCTACAATCCGGCAGTAATTGGGAAAGGGACACATTATCATTAGGTCTTCATCAACTTCCTAATGATAATATGCCCGTTTCCCAGTTATTGGCGGATTGTTGCAATGAAGAGAAAAAGATAATATGGACAATAGAAAAAGTTAATTACAAAATTAACGCCACTGAGGCAGCAATCACTTTCAATAAAACCTGCTTAAAAGAGGGTCTACTCCCGAAATAATAATAATAATAATAATAATAATAATAATAATAATAACAATAATAATAATAATAATAATAATAATAATAATAATAATAATAATAATAATAATAATAAAAATTATTATTATTATTATTATTATTATTATTATTATTATTATTATTATTATTATTATTATTATTATTATTATTGTTTAGATTTTTTACTGTTATTACCATTAATACTATTATCATTGCTGGTTTTATTCGGTTATATATAAAAGTGGATTATTTTTCATAGAATTGGTCATCATTATGGAAAAAGCAACTTTAAGAGGAATCCCTCATTTACTGATCGTTAAAAAAAGAAAAAATATTTCAGCACTACAGAACACCAGCAATAATACAGAATAAGACTCACTTACATCAATGTAATGCTATAAACGTGTACATATCTCAACGTTAATGGCAATTATATTTATAATATGTTCTTTTCAATTAATCAGAGGTAACATCCAACATGTTGTGTAAACGTCTTACATAATGTGTGGACGAGAATAGTACAAAAACTATTATAGTTACGCATTAGAAGTGCACAAAATGGCTGATATAGAAAACGTATTTACTTTCCTGGAGTATTGTATTAACTTTGATCTTTAAAGAAACGATTAATAAGTTGGCTGATGAAGAACACAAAGGCAATGCAAAATTAGCATTCATAAGGCGCATTTGCGTTAATTTTCTTAGATATAGTACTTTCTAATGACATTTCTATGGCTCAGAGTCATAGATATTAGTTCCGTCCCTTTTCAAAGTATAGAATCATCCTAGTAATACTAATAATGATGTTTGCCATCTCTTTTTTTTTGTAAAAATGGATTATCAAAGAAAAGCATCATAAGCTGTGTTCCTTAAAGTGATTTACACTATGGACTTCAGTCAATTTTCTATTTCTTTATTTTCACAAGATAATGATTTTTCTAAAACTCAAAAATATGTAAGGTAATATACAGAATACGGTCAAAATGAAATCACTATATATTCAGCGAGTGATAGATATATCAAATTTATAAGGAAGCATGACTTCATACAGATATTAAACACATAACCGAAATCTAAATATCCCTCGCAATATATATGTATACATATACAGTATATATATATAAATATATTATATATATATATATATATATATAGAATATATATATATATATATATAGAATTATATATATTTATAGAATTATATATATATATATATTTATATATATATATATATATATATATATAAAATGGAAGCATAAAATATGTTTTTTTAACATTTGCTATATGGCTAAACTAACAAATTCACGTTTGAATACACACACACATACACCCACCCACACACACTCACACACACACGTATATATATATATATATATATGTATATATATATTTATATACATATATATGTTTGTACATATATACATACACACACACACATATATATATACATATGTATATATATGCATATATATAAATATATATATATATATATACGTGTGTGTGAGTGTATATATATACACATATATACATGTATATATACATATATATACGTATGTATATATATATATATATATATAAATATACATGTATATATATATATATATACATATATATTTTTATATATATATATATATGTATATATATACATGTATATATATACATATATATATACATATATATATATATGTATATATATATATATATATATATATTGGAATCACAAAATATGATTTTAGATAATGAGTGAAACCCCACCATAAGGCCAAAATAAGACACTTACGCTTGAACAAATAAAAATGAAAAATAAACGACCGATAAATACAAAGATATCCAAAAACAACCAATGCGCTCACGGCGCAAAATAATCCTCCGTATTACCCCCGAAATGCCTCAGTAATCTGGCTTTTCATTGCCATAGATAAACGCCCCGACAAGCTATGAATCAATCGAAGACAAATGAGTGTGATACTTGATTGCTTTGCAGAAATCGCAGCCGGAGGGTAAAAACCTTCCCCTTTTAATCCAAGGATGGCTGGAATATCCTCGGATGTAAATTGCTGCAGTGATCTGCAAAATCCTGGAAATCATGCTGGGTGTCTGCGTCGTTGTTGAAGGAAAAACGCAGAGGAAAGTTTTTTAAATGTTACTTGTTTGTTGTTTCCCGTTTAGAATGTTGGGGTTAATGGTGGTTTCATATTCATCAGAATATCTAAAGCGTATAATTAATACCCGGTGAAAAGTATGAAGTTGAGAGACGAAAATTTGAAGTTGGGAGTGCAATTCTTACATATATATATATATATATATATGTGTGTGTATACTGTATCTATAGATATATATATATATATATATATATAAATATATATATACAGCATATATATATACCTATATATATAAATATATATATATATACAGCATATATATATATATATACATATATATATATACAGCATATATAAATATATATATATATATATATATATTATATATATATATATATATATATGGAATGATAAAATAGCATGCGTGCATAAATATAAAATCAAACATGCACGCGCATGCTCACAGACATACATCCACCCATTACCATACACAAATGTACTGTATGTGGGTGTTCGTGTATATATATATATATATATATATTTATATATATATATATATATATGTGTGTGTGTGTGTGTGTGTATAGATATTAATAAATATATTGTATATATGCGCACACATATATATATATACTGTATATACATATATGTATATATATATATATATATATATTACATATATATTTTATATACATATACATATATATATAATATATATATATATATATATATACATATTTATATCTTAAAACAATCATTCTGTCCTTGAAAATTTATTCGTATGGATATATCTATCTATATAAATTTTTTGAGGGTGAGGGACGGGGTATATATATTTAACAGAAAAAATCATGGCCTACCCCCGTTTCATTTACTTAAATTTTATAAACGACAATATTATTTATGAAAAAAAAAAAAACATTTTGACGTATATTTGTAATTTAAAAGAAAAAAAAATTATATCCTAAAATAATTTGATCTAGTTTTATTTTAGTTATGTGTCTACGTTTTCGCATTTATTTCAACAATTAATTTCTATAAAATTAAAAGTAAAGTATTTTCAAAAGAAATTATCAAGACATTGATTACACACTACAGAAATGTTCTAATTCTGAAATCTAACCTTCTTATATTAGAGAGCGTGCGTGTTTCTATGTAAGAGAAAGAAATAGTTAAACCAGAATTTTCATAGAATTTTATATTACTTTCGTTGTATCAAATATATTTTACTTGTGAACAATTTACTTTATATTCTTACAAAACCATATTCAAAATACACACTTAGGACACAGACACTCACTCGCACGCATATAATTTATATATATATATATATATATTATATATATATATATATATATACATATATATATGTATATATATATATATATACATAGCTATTAATATATATATATATATATATACACATACAGTATATATATACTGTATATGTGTATCTTATGCATATATATATATATATATATGCGTATATATATACGTACTGTATATTTATACTATATATATATATATATATGTGTGTGTGTGTGTGTGTGTGATTTCATTATTGAGTTTGTCATAGTGTGTCAAATAGTTCATGAAATAATTTCTTCTTTTGCCTTCTCATTTCGTGATATTACCTTAAAGTAATGTCCCAGTCTCATCCTGCAATTATTATGAATGAGAGAGAGAGAGAGAGAGAGAGAGAGAGAGATGAATAACTTATTGCTTTCCCTGTAATGCATGTTACTATTTAAGTTAAATTGTTTCTTGATTTTTCGTTTCCAAGCGAAAGATATCACATCACTTTGAAACTCAAAACTCGTCTTAAATCGTCACAGAAAAATTAATCTGCTCAGATGTGAAAGATCAGTGCGCCGTAAGACCTAGCGACATCTGGCAGTGGTAAATAAATATACCGAGAGCCTGTGGCGGGAGAGTCAGTGAGCGCTGAGATGCGGTGTCGAAAGGGTGTTCTCGACGTCTGCCTCCTATCGCATCTCTAGCGAGAAATTCGACTGGAGATATTGCCCTTCGCGGATTTAACGCTGAAACGGTCTTGTCGGAATATTCCTATCGGTAAAGGAATTTATTACCGTTATTCCAATGATTCTTCGTAATAATATCCAAAATATGTGTTTCTTGAATGAAAAGCTAAATCAATTTAATCTCCCGGACTTAACTACTAAATTCTTTCGAGTATTACAAATGTTTTGAAATGCAATTAGATGTTTCATGATTCTAATTGGGTATTTTTCTTACAGGGACTAATGTCATTAGGTACGACTGGATTTATTCAACATAAACCAAAGTGATGTAAACAAACGTAATGAATGAAATTGACAGCAGTGAAATAACCCTCAGAAGTACAAACACTTCTCAAAGAAAACTATAAAGTGGTTTTATACGGCTGTCAAAACGAAATTATAGCTTATCATTACTAAAAACACATTTAAGTATTTACTATGGAATCATCTGAAACGATAATAGATGATTTACTTGCCAAAAGATTGGTGAGTATTTTGTGTGGTTTGAATAACTAAAATTGAAAAAAAAAAAAATATGTTTTGACCAAATATGCTTGGCAATGTAGCATAAGAAAATAACTATGATATTGGTTATTATTTGAAAATTTAGAACAATGAAGACTGTCAGATATATTAACAACAAAATAATCCAAGTGTATAACAAATATTAAAATATGAAAAGAAATTAGTGAGTAGAGCAGAACATTTAACAGTTGCTAAATAACACGCGTTTCGAAGAGAGCAACTTGCGGTTTTAAAGTGATACATGAAGGAAGGTTGGGACTAATTTGAAATACAAACTAACTAAAAAGGTAAGTGCGCCCCGTTTGACAGTCGGTGCGTCTTCATCCAACGGTAGTTCACGGGATCGAACGCTGTTAGTCCAGTATCACGGTTTGAGCATCGATTTATGCTAACACATGAACTCTTCACCCATCTTGCCACGTGCCAGGCACACTTGCCATTTGAGATAACCACGTGTTCTTAGTGCAGTGTGTGACAGACATATCAAAGTTAAATAATAATTAACTATATTTAGAGACGAAAAATTCCCTAAAATTTTTTAAGACACGATGGAAAGAGTATTTAATCCGTCGTGAAATTGAAAAAATTACAAAAAACGTATTGAAGTGCTACGTGTTATTGAAGATGTCTAATTCTGTTCCTTGCTATTTGACTCTTGTGCAACTAAGCATGTTGCTAATATTTATGGCACTCATGGGTGGTGTAGGGGGTCGTCCTCCTGAGTGTCAGTGGAAACTGGAAAATGCGGGTGTTACTGCCAGTGGTGGCGAACAGCTAAGCACTACTTGCCATGTACGGACATTGTCTACCAACCTTTTGACAGAGAGTGGAGGAAATGCATCCTTACCAGCCCTTTCTCAAGCAACGCATGTCACTGTTCTGACTTTGCACTGCGCCCATCAAGTTGTGTTCCAATCAGAAATAACACCAGGAATGTTTTCTGTATTTCCTCGTCTGGAAGATCTTCAAGTACTTGGTTGTAAAGTTACTGAACTCCCTCCTCATGCATTTGTAGGCTTGCCGTATCTACGAAGATTCACACTCAAGGCTCACCATCAAGACTGGCCTGGTGCTGCATTGGCCATCCATGCTGATGCATTTAATGACCTAACTCGGCTTGAATACCTTAATTTAGCCCACAATTCATTATGGTCTTTACCACCTGGTGTGTTATGTAGTCTTCCATCGCTCATATCCCTCAATCTCACTCATAACCATCTACATCATCTTCCTGACCTTGGAATGGGAGCAGTCAAACCAAATAATGAAGAAAGTGATATACCAATAGCATGTAATTTACCTTTACATCACCTAGACCTGTCACACAATCAAATTGCTGAGGTCCCTGAACAAGTATTTACAAGTGCAAGTGATTTGCATACACTATCCCTAAAGCATAATAGGCTAGCACATCTCTCTGACTGGGCATTTGGAAGTTTAGAGACATTAAAACTCCTTGACCTTTCTCATAATAGATTGGTAGCTATACCAAGATCTGCACTATCTGATTTACAGCAACTGCGAGAGTTACGTCTAGCTAATAATTCCTTAAGTGTACTTCCCCCAGCAGCATTTAGCAATTTAGGACAGTTGCTAACTCTTGATCTGAGTCATAATCAGCTTACTTTAGGACCTAGTAATATGGAACCCTTCACTGGTCTTATCCGTCTGGTTGTTCTTGATGTTTCATATAATCGTCTTGTTCAATTAGGGCCAGACACATTCAAGGATTTATATTCTTTGCAGGTTCTTAGACTCAATAATAATCAGTTGAACCATCTAGCAGATGGTACTTTTTCAGGACTATCAAATTTGTATACTCTTGAACTAACTAACAATCAGCTGTCAATTCTATCAGGAAAAGCACTTCAAGGTCTTTCTATACTTACTCACCTGTCTCTTGATTTTAATGTACTTGAAACTGTTCATGAAAATGCTTTGAATAATTGTTCGTCACTACATCATCTAAGTCTTTCTCATAATCTTTTACAAGATTTTCCTATGGCCATAAAAGGATCACCATTATTAAGAACACTTGATTTAAGCTACAATAGGATCAACTATTTAGATGAAGGATGTGGGCTTAAGCATCTCCAGGAACTCAACTTAGCAAATAATATACTCACAAATGTAAGCAGATCATTTTTGTCTGAAATTCCTTCGCTTAGTTTACTGGATATGTCAAACAATGTTTTAACAGATATTGGATATGGTGCTCTAGAAGTAATACCAAATTTAAAAGGTCTTGATTTGCATCATAATTCTCTAGGGGATATCAATGGTCTAGCTTCAGTCTTGCAGAATCTCACCTGGCTTAATGTTTCTCATAACAGTATTTTGTGGTTTGATTATGCATTAATCCCAAAGAACCTAGAATGGATAGATCTGAGTCACAATTTGTTAGTGAAGCTGGAAAATTATTATGAAGTAGAGAAAAAACTTGGCCTTAAAACCCTTTATGCCACTCATAATAATTTGACAGATATAAGTGCTGCAGTTATTCCAGATAGAATTGAAGAAGTACATCTTGAGTATAATGCTATATCATATGTAGCTTCAAACACATTCCTTGACAAAACTAACGTTACCCTTATTGATTTACGAAATAATCTTCTAACTATTTTGGAAGAATCTGCATTAAGACTCTCACCTCGTCAGACTCCACCTCCTCTACTTTTGTTGTCAAATAATCCTCTTGAATGTGACTGTGGAGCAGATTGGCTTCTAAGAGCAGCAGGAACAGGCTTTGGAAATTCAATGAGTGGTGGATCCATTCTGCCGCATTTGGGAGATGTTGGTATTATTCAGTGTCGTCTCCCAAGTCTATGGCATGGTGCACTTGTGCCTCTAGTATTTGTACAACAACAACAGTTTTTATGTACATATAGACGTCATTGTTTTACACTCTGTCACTGTTGTGATTTTGATGCTTGCGATTGTGAACAAACCTGTCCAAGAAACTGTACTTGCTACCATGACCATACTTGGACCCACAATGTTGTAGACTGTAGCGGAGGATGGACACATATGCCTTCAGGTGTACCTATGGATGTTACAGAGGCTTTTATGGATGGTAATAACATGGGAGCACTTACATCTCATGCTCTTATTGGTCGTAAAAATTTAAGGATCTTACACTTAAATCACTCTGAGATCACTTCAATACAAAATCGTACTTTTAATGGCCTGAAAAACTTGGAAGTGTTACGGCTTGATCATAATAAACTTGAAGTTCTTCATGGATTTGAATTTGTTGACTTACATGGTTTACGTGAGTTATATTTAAATAACAACCACCTTAAACATCTTAGTAATGTATCTTTTTCTCCACTAAGAGCTATAGAGCTTCTTCGTATTGACAATAATCTGTTGACAACTTTTCCAGTATGGAATCTTGCCCTTAATCCATTCCTATTAGAGGTAAGCCTGTACAACAATCCTTGGAGTTGTGAATGTGGTTACCTAGCTAATTTGAGGGCATGGTTAGAGGCTAATCGGATAAAAGCTACAAATGCAAGCATAGTTAGATGCCAGCATAACAGCACCAAAACGATTGGACCACCTGTATTATCTGATACTCCAGTAAGGTGCGACCATTATGTGGCCACCACTCGCATCAACAGTTTGATAATACATGACTATGTTATGCTCCTTCTAATCACTGCTGCCATACTTCTTGTTGTGTTAGCTTCTGCAGTAACTGTCATTGCATATCGTCGGCGCTTAAGACTCTGGGCTGTGAGTAGATATGGAAAACGATTATTTGAAAAGTCTACTGCATATGTTGAAGAGAGAGAAAAACTCTTTGATGCATTTGTAAGCCATAGTGCCAAAGATTCTACATGGGTATGTGGTTTGATGGCCCCTGAACTGGAGGCTTCTGGCTATAGATTGTGTGTAGCTCAGAGAGACTGTACAGCTCCATCAGCCCCTGTAGCTGGCAGAGCTATAGCTGAAAGCATATCATGCAGTCGTAGAGTAGTGATTGTGCTCTCACGTGGGTTAGTTGATGCAGAATGGTGTCGCTATGATTTTAAGAGTGCTCATGTTGACTCCTTGAAAAATGTTAAAAATCGCAACATCATAATAGTAGCCTTAGAAGATGTACCCAGATCAGAGCTTGATCTTGAATTGTCATCAATTACTCGCAATGCAAGCACAACTCTACAGCCTCGAGATCCTAGGTTTTGGGAAAAGCTACGGCGCTCCATGCCCACCTTGAGGGCTCGATTAAGATCTGGTTTGGCTGGTACCATAGGGGGAAAAGCTGCAAGTAGGCCTTTGGTAGCAGCAGAACACCAAAATGGTCCATGGCCTTTCCAGGAAACTAAAACTTCAGGCCATAATACTACAAAATCTCTTACTGTTAACCCTTATTGGGAGACTGCTGTTTGCACAAATCCATCAGAGGTTGTATGGTCTTCCAGGACAGGCCCAGATCTTGGAGCACCACCATGGCTACATAGCCCAACAAAACAGCCTCCGTCCCCTCATTCAAAAGATGAGGAAAGGCCTGATGGGTCTTCACCAGTTGGTTCGGGTGATGCTCCTGACCATACATACATGAGTGTTAGTGAATATAATGAGGTTCAAGCATCACTACTTCCCTCAAACAATTTTACTACATTACCAGGGACAAAACATATACCTAATGGGAATCCTACACAAGTGGTCAATGGAACAGGAGGGATGAGACATCCCTCAGCACCTTCTTTATTCAGAAGAGATGCCCCAGACTACCTCACGCGCAGTTGGATTTTCCATCCACCTCCTAATGAGCAACCTCCCCCTCCAGGTCAAACCTACTTTGTTTAAGATTTATTCAAACTCATGTTATCCCAATATTTTTCCCTATTTGAGGATTTACTAACAAAGCCTCCTCTTAATTGAGCTTTTGCTGCATCTCGTCCATATTATATATGAGCAGCCAGTGTAGCCTTATGCCATGCATCAGCCTGTGCCAACCTGTAATATATATTGGTTCATCTCCATCTTTCCGGATTATGGTTTCTAAGGTAACTGTAATCCGAGTTATTAGTTGAAATACTCTGTCCTTAAACCTAAAATCCCTCATCACCTTAATTGAGGGAATGGCCCACACACATTCCGCCCACACCCACAGTCTACCACACCCACAGCTGTTGTTACTGATTCCAAAATTGCCATCAGTACTCAAGCAGGTGCGGGGATCTGATACCTGTGATGCCAAGCAAGAGGCAACCCGTCAGTGCTTTTTGGAAAAGTGGACACAGTGTATGAAACATGCGAGATTTTTGTGTATATCAAAGAAATGCTGTAACTGGATGGATACAATATTTCTGTAGCTTGAGGCACAAGTAATATGCTTTGCAAGGAATGGTCAATGTGCATTTATCAATGAAAACAATTTTTTTGCCTCTTAGTTAGCCTCGCTGAAGTGCCACAATGCCTGACAGTGTTGCCATGCACAAACTTTGGACTCAAATTTGAGCATGGTAGTACCCAGCCTATGCTGGATAAACTTTTGCCAGCAATTTATAAATATATAAATATATACATACATACAAAGTGCCAAGGGACTCGCAGTGCGTACATATAAAAGTTTCGTCATATTCAACTTGCAAAACGTGTCCGAGAATTTTTGTGTATTGTGGGCACTCAAGCAGCTTGAATAATCTTCCTATATACTGACACAGCCTAGTTGTCAGTAATGATGTCTCTTTCAAAAGCCAAATCAAGTGGTGGCCAATCTTTGAAAAAAGTAAATTGGAAACTGTTATGCATACATTTTATATGTATCCAATTGGATCTTCCATATTTTTAGCTATGATGTTTGTTACTGTTATTTTCAGAGTAAAGTGGTTGGGCACGTCAATATTTCTAAGGTAATATAAAATCAAAATATTTATGTACAATATCTATGATATGATTTTTTTTTTATATATATATTCATACATGCATAAACATTTATTTGTAATGTATACTTGTGAACAGATAGTAATTTATATGCATATATAGTGATACTGTATATGCATCCCATTATGCGTATGTATGTGTATAAATATCATGCTGGTTTATATACACATGCCCGCATGCACACATACACAAATTATATATATATATATATATATATACAGTATACATACATATATATATATATATATATATATATATATATATACATATATATATATATATATATATATATACTATATAGATGAACTTGTGTTTATGCATGTATGTCTATATACAATATGTCTATGTGAATTTCAGTTTTTAAACAACAGAAAATTACCTGTGCAAGGGTAAATTCCCAATTCATTTATCTCACCCATGTCATTACGGCTTAAATATATTTTTTCTTATTGACTGCCAATCAAGAAAGAAAAGCTAACCGCCCTTAGTTTCTGTTTCTCTAAGTTTGGCCACTCTGGTATAATATTGTTAGAGAAAGTCCCACCAAATGAGCAGGTCATCCTTTCATAATCCTATCAAGAAGACCCAAGCCAGGGTCCTTGAACAGTCACTCAGCATCAGGTGCACCGGAACCATAATCTCTTTAGTATTAACTATATATATATATATATATATATATATACATATATATAATAGCAATTAAAGGGATTTTGACTACTCATGTTCATGGGAAGAAAATGTGTATATAGCCAATTCGTATGTGATAAAAGAAACGACTTTGTATTCCCCCTTTGGCCTGTACACAGTCACTTGTAAAAAAAAAAAAAATATGCGAGACGCTGTGCATCTTGATCTTGAGTAAGGCTCTCTCTCCTCATCAGACCGGATATTTATTTTTTTGTATTCATCCGGGGTGGCCATCAGCCATGAGTAGATAGTGTGTGTATATATTGTTGATGTTTGTTGATCACCCTTCATTTGATGCGCGTTCTATTTTATATTTTTTGTACTTGGACAGTATTGTGTTCTTGGCTTAGGATGTATAGGTATGATTTTGTAAAGGTAAAGGTGAAAGAATATTTATTATATAATGATTTCTAGATTTATACCATGATTTTCAGAAAAAATATTCACAGATATAGACTAAAGAGTATTCTGTTTCTGCAAAGAGTTGTAGTTATTTTCATTATAAAGCTTGTGATTGTTTGCTGTTTTAAAAGGATTTAATGACCAAATTGTGTTATTTATATAAGCTATAATTTTTATTATGAACCCATATTCATATTGCACATGCTTACCAATTGTTTGTTGTTTGTTCTGATCCAAGTCATTTATAACAATATCCTATGTAACATGGAATATGTGCAGCTTTTAATTATTCTGTTAAATGATCATAGTCTTTATGATTACAGGTGCTATCATTTATGCGAAATTTTAAAAGAAATATTTTATCAAAGTTCCATGCATCATGACAATTATCAATTCACCATATTACCTTGAATTTAATTAATTATGAATTAATAAGAAAAACACCGACAAAATGGCGTCTCCTTAGAGTATCAAAACTTTAAAAAGTATTGTGGTGTGATAATATTTACCATTTATTAATTTGATATTGTTTTATTGTTTTGCCTTCATGTTTGAAATTCGATATCAATGTTTGTCTAAAAGTAATCAATATTGCCTTTTACAGATTAATGAGAATTTTTGATAAAAAGTGGATGTAAGAAAAATATCTAGTCGATTTTATATATATATATATATATATATATATAGATATATGTACATATATATATATATATATATATATATATATTTATATATATATATATGTATATATATATATATATATATATTAAAATTTTCAAATAAAATTATAGACAAAAAAAATAATCGAAGCCATAATTACTGTAGTTGGTAAATACTTTAAATTTCTTATCCATCTTTGTAGCCTAAATGCTATAGAAAAAAAAATATAATTTTAATGACTATTTAAAAAAAAAACCGCCATTTAGTCCCATCCACAACTGTATGTATATCTTATTACTATTATTATCATTATGATTATGATTATCATTACTGATATAACTACTATTATTTAATTGCCTTTTAACAAATCTCCTGAACGAAGTGAGTATTGTGCAGAAAAGAAAATCTCGTGGAGGTTGGCCACCCTGTTCATGTTGTGATATGCTCACCCAGTCTTGTCCGTCTATTGTCAATAAAGATCGTTCATGTGAAGATGGTTTGTCTTATTCATCCTAAGACATTTTGTTTATGTTGGATCTTTTCTTGGGTGCATTGATTTACATTTTTATTAATCTTTTTTTTTTTTTTTTTACGTAACTATTGTGTTCTTAAAGCGTTTCTGTCAATTTTCATTGATGTTTTTATAACTGTTTTTAATGCATTTCTGTATTTTCGTAATGTTTGTCTTTTTTATTATCATTCTTACAACAAATATTATTATTATTATTATTATAATTTTTATTTTTATTATTATTATTATTGTTATTAGTATTATTACTATCATTATTTTCATTTTATTATTATGATTTTTATTATTATTACTATCATTATTATTATTATTATTATTATTACTATCATTATTATTATTATTATTATTATTATTATTATTATTATTATCATTATTATTATTATTATTATGATGATGATGATATTATACGGTATATTTTGAATAGTAGAAATATTGTTCACATTGTATTTTCTTTAAGATACCAAGTTTCTTATGGAATCCTATAATTCATTCTTGCTTTTAAACATGCTTATGAAAACTGAGTAAACTTGGAAATTTTCGCTCGGAAGATGACGCTGTGACATTTATTATGTGAAAACCAAATACTGCGTCCCGTACTAATCCTATATTTTTGTATTCCGTTGCTGTCAGTTCAGTAAATAAAATGAATTTTTTAAATATCTTTAGGGAATGAATGTTTACCCACAGAAGGCGAAAAATAAATTCAATACTATTCTAATATGTGCCCAAATTTGATTTGCCTCCCAATGCGTATTGGAGAAAGATTTGGATATTAGTGCTGTAATGTCTGTGTATGAGAACGAATTAATAACAATATTTTATATTATAAGTTTGTTTACCTATCGAAAAAAATCTAAGGTGTACTATATTTTGTTTTACGTATGGAGCTACAAGTGATGAGCAGAAAACTGATAACATTTCTAAGTAATTTTATCCATTTATTTATTTTTTTTGAATAATCATATTTTTTTCTTTAATACTTAAACGCATTATCAGATATTTATACTGAAAGTATAAAGAATGTACTTACCCTGCACTTTATCTAAATTATTATTATCATTATTATTATTATTATTATTATTAGTAAATATATATATATATATATATATATACGTATATATTTATTCATTTATATATATATATATATATATATATATATATATATATATATATATATATATTCATCTATTTATTCATTCATATAAGTATTTTTGTTTACAATATTTATACATCATACATTTTCACTCTTTCCATGCCATTGTATTAACTGTCGCCGTATAAAATACAGTAGATTCGACCTCATCAACTATTACTGATTTGCGCATCATAGCGTATACGCATTCACTAACCTTTAAGGACGGTAAGGAAGATTGAATCTGATGATTAACTGAAAAGAATCTCATATCAGCTTATGATCCCCTCGGAAAATAAGGGAGCCACCTTTACCGTATATACGCAGAAGAGCAAATGGGTATAATATTATGGTCCCAGGTCCTCTAAGGAAAATTTAGTATGTTGAGGTATATCATATTATATTGAATCATGCTATATTATATTTTATCAAATCATATTATATTATAGATTTTTATATACGCAAGAGTCCTATTTTTTGGGAAAAGCCGTTGATGAAATGTGACGATTTCCGACCTTCAAAAGTTAACAATGGAGAAAGGAAATTACATACACATTTTATATATATATATATATATATATATATATATATATATATATATATATATATATCAAACCGGATTGAAGCATGGCTACCCCTTCATATGCGGTTTCTCCGTACTTGATGAGATATAAGGGAAATAGTGAAATGAAATATAAGTTTTCTATT
>NC_090751.1:38536050-38538550 GCF_036898095.1 Palaemon carinicauda
GGCATCCGCATCTCTCCATCGTGATTGTAGTTTGGGGTATTGTTCTTACTATTTCGAATGACTTTGCTATTCTGCCTTGGATATGGTGATGGTGTGTGGGAAGTATGGGGAGGATACTATCGTCACAAAATGCATTTTCATCCGTATTTCATTGATTTATTTCTTAAGGAACATGATTATTCAAGATATATTGGAAGTAATCTCCATTATATAATAAAGAAAAATTTGTCTGTTTATATACACAGTATATACACACGTATATATACAGTATATATATATATATATATATATATATAGAGAGAGAGAGAGAGAGAGAGAGAGAGAGAGAGTAAGGTGCGTGTGTGGTGCATATCTACCTAAACGTTTAGCCGTCATATTTGATGGGTCGCATACACTAGTATGGAATATTAGTAAAGAAACTTTACTGTCAAGAGCTAGAGATTCATACATAAGGTAAGTTTCATTTTGCGAGAGAATGATTATAATCACTCCCAACTTATATGAAATAATTCCCTCTTCGTATGCAATTGGTATTTGTGGAAAGAGGAATTTACTTACATACTGGAAAACCGAACAGACTTTGGCATGTCTATTATCAGAAGAAAACAATTAAATCTAAGACGAACAAAAGAACATTCCTAATCACGTGTAAATTCACTCAAATGTTAAAATTCCTGCTCGTAGCCTTTAGAGACAATGTTAATTTCATTTTAAGGTAAAAGTGCAGTTATAAGAAATTTGATAAACAGATAGATAATAGATAGTTTGTCCCATACATACATACATACATACATACATACATACATACATACATCTTCGTGATCTTGACTCTGACTCATGCAGTTTGTGTGTATGAAAACATAAAAGTGTTGAGTATTTCTTGCCAGAAAAATGCAATTAATTTTAAATCTTAGCACATTTTTAAATCACTATATTTATTTAGCACGGAATAATTCTGAAAATATAACTGTATATCACATCAAAGGATTTAATGTTACTCATACAAATACATAAACATTTAAATTTTCAATATATACTTTTTTTTTTTTTTTACTTACAAAACAGGACTGCCTGTGTAGAAAAGGAAAAATGAGAACTGTAAATCAAAACAGAAAATCATGATTATTCATAATCTGAAAAAAAAAAATTAATAGGAATAGTCATATTAAAGCCTTTTAGAGAAAAATTATACGAATATATTCTAACAATGAATTTTATTTTACACAAAAAGAAGCTAGAAAAATTGAGTTACGTAACACATTGATAATAATCATTATGTAATTTTTTATGTGTCAGTTATTCTCTTAAATATGATAGCTTACTACATCTCTCTCTCTCTCTCTCTCTTTCTCTCTCTCTCTCTCTCGTCTCTCTCTCTCTCTCTCTCTCTCTCTCTGAATAAATATACATACATACACACATTATATATGTACATACATATAATATATATATATATATATATACAGTATATATATTTATACATAAATTATATATATGTATATATATACACATGTATACTATGTGTGTATACTTACTTGAATACTCTAAAAAGTGCTGTGAACATCCTTGATATTAGATAATAAACTAGAGGCCATATGTATGTATGTATGCATGCACTGTATGACTGTTTTTGAGTGTGTGTGTGTGTGCAGCGCGCTTAAGATACATGTAAATGCATATTTGTGTATATGCTTACAAAGGTAGAAGAAAGGAGTATTGATCATTATATTTATTTGTACAATAGCAAAATAATTTGGATATAACCTCACCAATAACACCTAATGAAGAAATGTTCCAGCTAGATATTACATCATTCAGGCATTGTCTATACAATATGAGAGAGAGAGAGAGAGAGAGAGAGAGAGAGAGAGGGGGGGGGGGAAGATGATTAAAGAATATATACAGAAACACTAAATATGGTCTCCTAGTTTCAATTTCTTTATTATAGATGTTTAGAATTGTGTGTTGTAAACAGCATCGTATTCCTACTGTACCATTCCATGTTTAGATATAACATTACAAACATTCAAAACATACATAAATTTACATGATTCGTTGATCTCTGTGTTTGAGTGTTTGCAGTCAAGATGTATATAGAAAATTAAATAATGCAAAAGTACACAAAGAATGTTTAGAAATGTTGCTCTTATGCCCAAGCTGACGGACTGACGTCAAAAGTCTTTCCTTCAGTGTTTAAACATATCGCCATACAAGGTTGACTACGTTTGCCCCAATGACTTACAATGATGTGTATATATTTGTTGAAACACAATTTCCACGGTTTATACAAACAGGCTCCAGAATTGTTACCTCTAGAAAGAGAGAGAGAGAGAGAGAGAGAGAGAGAGAGAGAGAGAGAGAATCATACTAACAACATCGTGTCTGTTGATACGTGCTTCTTACCATAACAGCCAATTTTATTGGAGGATAAGAGAGCCAAGTAAAAACACAAGTTAAAAGAAAAAAAGTCAAGGGCAAGACACTAAAAAGGTAGAAACCC
>NC_090751.1:38543550-38563550 GCF_036898095.1 Palaemon carinicauda
TATGTGTATATTTGAAGAAAGGAAAGTCTGGTGTGCTAATAGCAAAATCCTCATGTATAGTAACGTGTTACACACTCCGCAATCTGCTCTCTTGATGGAAAGGGGTTGATTTATTTTAGGTTCTTTGTACAATCAAGTGAATTCAGTAGGAATATTTAAAGCGGAGTCGAAATAGAATTAAAATACTGACAGCCAGCTTTTAAGAGACAATGCCCAGATTTGTTTTCAATTCAGAGACGTAGGTTCGATTCAAAGCTCAGGTGAAAACACTGATGATGTGAATCTATCTTTTGTTATTCTTTCGCAAGGTCAAGCGAATTAGATACAAAATTCTATGTATGAGTCGACATTTGAAGATAAAATGGAAATTATTATTATTATTATTATTTATTATTATTATTATTATTATTACTTGCTAAAGCTACAACCCTATTTGGAAAAGCAGGATGCTATAAGCCCAGGGGCTCCAACAGGGAAAATAGTCCAGTGAGGAAAGGAAACAAGGAAAACTTGAACATTCTAACAACAGCAACAATATTAAAATAAATATTCCCTATATAAACTATAATAACTTTAAGAAAACAAGAGGAAGAGAAATAAGAATATAATAGTATGCTCTAGTGTATCCTCAAGCAAGAGAACTCTAAATCCAAGACAAGGGAAGAGAGACAATAACTATGTATATATATATATATATATATGTGTGTGTGTGTGTATATATATATATATATATATATAGGTGAGTGTGTTTGTGTGTGTACACATAAACAGGTACACGCGTAAAACTAAGACTAGATATGGGAATTAATGAATTTCTCAAAAATAACAAAGAATAGAAATACGAAAATAAAACCCATGATGACGAATCATGCATTTTTATATTGATATCTCTAAGGGAAACATTTAAATTTCACAAAATCCAAAAACTACAGCTTTTGAATCCAATAAATCTCTATATATGACTGTGCACTATTTTTATACAGATTTTATTTACCAAAACACTGAAATTTTATGCTTCTTTTTAGCTATTATAAATATAAATATAACCTTACATTATTTCCGTTTCCGTTTCGAATGTATTTTTTATCTTTTTCTGTCTATCACTTCGATTACTTATCAGTTACTTTGATCTTAACCGACTGGTAATTGTTGATTCACATCAAGTTATTATGGGGTAGGAAATAACTGCAACTATCTAAAGACTAAAGAGAGAGATGAGAGAGAGAGAGAGAGAGAGAGAGAGAGAGAGTCTTTTTCAACACCAATTACGATGATTTACCAACAACGCTTGGATTTTTTACTACGATAACAGAAGGAATTTCAGTAATTTGTTTAATATATACACACACACACACACACACACATATATATATATATATATATATATATGTATACATATATATACATATATATATATATATATTATATGTATGTATATATATGTATATATATACATATGTATATATTTTTTTTGGGAGGGGGGGCGCCAACACCCATCATTGATAAGCATTTAAAGTTCGTCTTTATTCTAAAATGTAATTGTGATGGAATTTTGCCCATTGAAAAAAGCGTCTGCTTATTGGTGTGTTTGGAAGATGCAAATTCTATGAGTCATTCCTTCCTTATATATCTACATACGCTGATACGATGTTTTGATAAGAGGTCATTCTTTACTACGAACTTCCTGAATCTTTCCTAAACTTTGGACGTATTGAGAATGTTTCTAAAAATGAAACTAACCTTTGACTCTATTTGTTTATTATTTGTTTGTTATGATCTTTAGACCTCTTCCTGAATCATCAAGATAAGTCAAAATCGACTCAATAATATCCCAGTATATTGAATTTCGGACGGAGAGGCCTATTGTTATTGTACAAAAGGAAATGTGTATTGTTCATTGAATGAGAGATCACGGAAATGAAAACTGAGTTGAATGGGGTTAGTATTCCACTTTAGAAATGCCCTAAGGGTAAACCTGATCCTATGGAATGAGTGAAAGAGATTTATTATTATTATTATTATTATTATTATTATTATTATTATTATTATTATTATTATTATTATTATTATTATTATCCAAGCTACAACCCTAGTTGGAAAAGCAAGATGCTATACAGCCCAAGGGTTCCAATTAGGAAAAATAACCCAGTGAGGAAGGGAAATAAGGAAAAAATAAATGATGAGAACAAATTAACACTAAATTATTCTACAAACAGTAACGTCAAAACAGATATATCATATATAAACTATAAAAAGACTTATGTCGGCCATTTCAAACATAAAAATATTTGCTGCAACTTTAAACTTTTGAAGTTCTACTGATTCAACTACCCGATTAGGAAGATCATTCCACAACTTGTTCGCTAGCTGGAATAAAACTTATAGAATACTGTGTAGTATTGAGCGTCATGATGGAGAAGGCCTGGCTATTATAATTAACTGCCCTGCCTAGTATTACGAAGAGGATGGAATTGTCCAGGAAGATCTGAATATAAAGGATAGTCAAAATTATGAAAAATCTTATGCACCATGCATAATGAATTAATTGAACGACGGTGCCAGAGATTAATATCTAGATCAGGAATAAGAGATCTAATAGACCGTAAGTTTCTGTCCAACAAATTAAGATGAGAATCAGCAGCTGAAGATCAGACACGAGAACAATACTCAAAATAAGGTAGAATGAAAGAATTAAAATACTTCTTCAGAATATATGTATACATACATATATATATATATATATATATATCAACAAGTGAACATCTATTCATGATACTTCATTATATGTAGTTAGTAATATGTTTTAGCATCAAGGGAATTTCCTTTAATCTATTCTGTCTGACGTAATTACATTGCTGAGCTCATTGCTATCATGATAATTAATTATGTATATATACGTATGTATGTATATATATACAATACAAATAATATATATATACATATATTATATATATATATATATATATGTGTGTGTGTGTGTGTAAATATACTTACATATATATGTACATATATCTATATAAACATATCGTATATACTGTACATATACGTATACACACACACAAACACACACACACACACACACACACACATATATATATATATATATGTGTGTGTGTGTGTGTGTGTGTCTGTGTGTTTGTGTGTGTATGTATATGCATACACATACACACACACACACACATATATATATATATATAGGCCTACATATATACATGTGTGTGTATTTACACAACACACAGTATACATATATATATATATATATATATGTATATATATATATATGCATATATATATATATATATACATATATATATATGTACATATATATATATATGCATATATATTATATAATATATACTATAATATTAGTATTTGGAATCAATAATATCGTTAGGTAACACGAGTCGGGAAAATTCAAGATTTCAGGTATTTTCTAAAAATTCTCTGATAGGCACAGGCACTATTAAACGACCGAAATTCAAAATTTCTTCGCTTTACGAGCTCATTATATTTCCAAGGATCAATAAGCACATATGGAATAAATTTCCAAAACTCCCTTCCCTTTTCCCTTCGTTAAAACTCACTCTAGTTACCTAGCAATCAGGTATTAGAATCACTGCTTGGATTTTATCTTTAAATGTCCCATCAGTTCCATCTTTCCTAGGAAGTAGAGGATATCCAAAACACTAGGTGACTTGTCTGGTGTCTACATGTCGGCTTCTTCTTTTGAATATGTATATATGTATATATATATATATATATATGTATATATATATATATATTTATATACATATACAGTATATATATATTATATATATATACATATATATATATACATATATATATATATATATGTATATATATTATATACATATACAGTATATATATATATATATATATATTTAATATGTATATATATGTATATACATATACGCACATTATATATACATATATATAATATATATATATATTTATATATATACTATTATATATATATATATACAATTATGTGTATATATATATACATATATAATATATATATATATATAATAATACATATATATAATTATATATATATATATATATATACATGTGTGTGAGCATATATTAGCCCAAACACGTTTTGCAAGGCAAACCGACAGGAAATCAACTTTAGAGAATAATACCGAATAATATCCTGCAGTTTAATAAAATCTTAATTGTAAGCAAACCTAGTTAATTATGAGCTTTGAATGAAATGCCAAGAGCTTTACCACACATCAAATATCTGTATTTATGTGTTTGTATTACAGAGAGAGAGAGAGAGAGAGAGAGAGAGAGAGAGAGAGAGAATATGCTAACATGAATTAGCCCTCAATAAATATCAGCGTCAGGCAGTTTTTAGAAATGCAAAACAAGTGACGGCCAAGCTTAAAGGGAAGCGTCTATGGCATAGAGGATTAGCCCGCGATACATAAAAGCCAACAAATCTTTCTGTTTGCTAAAAGCCATAAGTCGAGATCAAAGCAAATAGTTACTGTTTGGAACCATTGACAGAACCAATAGAGGAATAAATGTACGTTCAATCTGAACTTCCTGCTCCTAAAATTTTTGCTTTCATTTGAATCATTATGATTCTCTCTCTCTCTCTCTCCTCTCTCTCTCTCTCTCTCTCTCAATACATATGCAGCAGTTTGGTGTGTGGTTCTTTTTCTTAAAATTAAATGCAAGATAAAAAGCAAATGGAGTCTCCGTGAACAGACTATAAAGTCTGAGATATTCAAAATCCTTGTAATTCTCTCTCTCTCTCTCTCTCTCTCTCTCTCTCTCTATATATATATATTATATATATATTATAATATACACATATATACAGCAAATTTGGTGCGTGGTTGTCTTCTTAATATATCATTATTACTCATAACTATTTATTAATAATGTTCGTGTATTCCTTTCATTTGAATTTGCCTCTCTCTCTCTCTCTCTCTCTCTCTCTCCTCTCTCTCTCTGATATACGGAAATACATACAGCAATTTCTTTTTATTATTATTATCATTCATAGATATTTATTGATAAACTTCGTGTACAAATAACGAATTTGGAACTACCAACAGGCTACCATTGTTATGATTAACTTAAAATCTTATTCTATAAAAGCAAATAATACATTGAAAAATCCATATCAGAATTAAGTAAATGAAAAGATATAAATATTTCAAATCAATTCTTAAATATTCAAAGGATTTTGCTAATAATTTACTCCTTGATAGCTCTTTCATCCAATAAAATTGAATTATTCCTATTGACTTAGCATGTATCACGTCCACCACAGCCCAGGACACATTGATTGTTTAAAAGCAAGTTTGCTTATGCAAGTGTAATGGAAGGCTGTTATTGTTTACTGCATGGATGGTCTCATTGCCGGCTAAATTAGTTATGGCTAATGTTGATTCCGAGGTGCCATCATTTAAACAAGCCCCACAGGACGATCTGAATATAAATTAACTTGGAGGTAATAACCAGTATGCTTTGAGGTATTTAGTTTTAATTGATCGAAGTAGCTAATTTTTAATAGGGCTTTATATCAAAGGTTATCGTCAGTTGAATTAGAGAAACGTAATACTGCTATTATTATATATTATTATTATTATTATTATTATTATTATTATTATTATTATTACTTTCTAAGCTACAACTCTAGTTGGACAAGCTGGATGCTATACAGCCCAGGGGCTCCAAAAGGGAAAATATTACCATTAATTTCTCTTCATGACGCTATAGTTACGAAACTTGTAAGCTGAAGTTATTTTTTAATCTACATACATACATACATACACACACACACACACACACGCACACACACACATATATACTATATATATATATATATGTATATGTATATATATATATGTTTGTATAATGTATATATATCTAACAGAAAATGCTGCGTATTTTTTCCTACGTTAAATACATACTTTCAAAATACTACAAAATGTGAACGGTCCTTTAAGTCTCACTGACAGATTCCCTTGTTACATGAACTGCGAATGTCCCAAGGGTTACGTCGGGGTATTAGCGCAAAAGGTCAAAGAAGTGTGGCCATACAAAACAGCCAAGTGCCTTTTTGACATCACTGTAAAATATCACGCCAGGAAGCTTTCTGTATCATCATTTGTAAAATACCTCACGTGGGTGTCCAGGGGAACAAGATTCTCGGAGCCATCCTCCGTAAACTGGTAAACGTGATGGCCCAGAGTGATATTATTATTATTATTATTATTATTATTATTATTATTATTATTATTAGTAGTAGTAGTAGTAGTAGTAGTAGTAGTAGTAGTAGTAGTAGTAGTAGTAGTAGTAGATAGTCCCATTTACCCTTAAAAAGTGGAAATATAGCGCAATAGTTAACCACCTTCACTGACGTTTCATGTGTTAGCACTTGTTAGATACGAATCATAGCTGTTTATCATCACTTATTAAAAAAGTAAGTATTAAGGATGACCTTCGATCGAAAGGGATTAAACCGGTGAAGTGTGGGACAGAGGTAGATGGAGAGCGCTGGCCAGAAACATCGACCCTAAATAGAAGTGGGAAAGAAGAAGAAGAAGAAGAAGAAGAAGAAGATTAACAAGTAAGTATTGACGTCGTCACTAATATGACCTGTAAAATAGATTTAATAAAGTCACCTGTTTCGTGACCTGTGAAATATAAACGTGAAAGTAACCGTGTCATCACCTGTTTGGGGGAGGGAAGGTGGTTTTAGGATCACCGCTGGTAAGATAACTTGCATAAAAGTCCTTCGTGTTCCAGTTTTATATCCTATTATCAATTCCATCTTACATCACTTAAGATGATTACATAATCTTCAACAGTGTAATTATATATTATATATACTATATATATATATGTATTTATATATATATATATATGTGTATATATATATATATATATACATATATATATATGGAAAAGAGAGAGAGAGAGAGAGAGAGAGAGAGAGAGAGAATCAAGCAAGATATAGCAAGAAAGTACGTGTCTAACCAATTCACTTTCCTTATAAACGAAAAAAATAATAGATAAATAAAATTGTTCATAACAAATTGATAATAATATTAGAATTAACCATAATTGTTTGTGGAATATTCAAACATTAAAATCTATTTACAAATTTGTGAATAAATTTTGAAAGTGATTTGGTCTGATAGCATATTTCATTAAAATTTGAATCCCTTTGTATCATTAGCAATAATACAGGGTTTCATTTTTTTTCTGTTGTAATATGTAGTAACTAGTTTGATTAATAAATGAAAATTGATGTCACTGAAACTTTTGGTTATAACTATAGTCCCATTTCTTCTCGCAGCGGTGCCCTTTTAGCTCGGAGAAGTTTCTGGGTCGCTGATTGGTTGGACAAGATAATTCTAACCAATCAGCGATCCGGAAACTTTTCCGAGCTAAAAGGGCACCGCCGCGAGTCGGTGCAAATATGCATCGCTAAAAGAAATGGACTATAAGGAGCACGGTAACACTATCTTACTGAATGTAATCGATAAAAATGTGTCGTTCAGTAGATTAATATATGAATAAATGAATGGATATATATATATATATATATATATATATGATAAATTTTTGCACATTTAAACGTGTTTCTTTCATATTTCAAATAAGCATGTATATTAATACATTAAAGTCCGGATTCTCTTAACGACCTCGGGATCAGAGCCCCAGGCGGAATCGCCCAAGGACTATAATATCGGACCGGCGGGGATTTGAACTCTCGTCCAGGATATCTGTATACCAGTGACCATACCACTCAGCCACGAAGAAAGATAAAGAGTCAATGACAATTCTTTTGTACATATACCTGTCAAATTCAGGTTTTCTGTACTTAGAATTGAAATCAACCCATCTTCACCATCGTAGTTAATTGGTAGGTTTGGGACTTGGCATTCGATTAATTATATATATATATATATATATATATATATATATATATATTCTGAGTGGGGATACCTTAACGTGGTTCATGGGTTTGTTTATCATCATGACCAGCAAAGCTGACTAGCCAGAGCAACTCACACTTGGTTGGTTTGTTGTGCGCGATCAGACTAAACTCCCACCATAATCAATCCGCAGTTGGCCAGAGCGGTGATGAAAACTGTCCAAACCCCAGACGGGAAAAGATCATGTCTAAGGCCTTAGTCCTGCAGTGTACTAGAAACCGGTACATTGTTTTTGTGGTTGCTGTTGTTGTTGTTGTTATGTGCGTATATATATATATATATATGTGTGTGTGTGTGTGTGTGTATATATATGTATATATATATATGTGTGTGTATATATATATATATATATATGTGTGTGTGTGTGTGTGTGTATGTGTGTACTGTATATATATATATATATATATATATACTGTATATATATTCATATATATATGTATGTGAGTGTGTCTCTATCAATAATCGTCAATTGCTCCTCGTACAATGGCAGATTCCCACCATTGCATTGACGAGGAGGGACTGCGGCGCTCTCCATTCAACTCATAAAGAAATAAGTAAACAGTGACGGAAACATAACTTCCTAGCTGGAAGTAATAACCGTAAGTGGCATCCGGTTTATGGTCCTAAATAGCATAAACAACATTAGCTGCGTCTCTATAAAAACAAAAGAGGCAAAATTGACGGCGGGAGTAATTACCCCGAGGCCCCCGCATGGCGTTATCCTGCCTCGGCGAAAGTAATTGATTTGCCACTCTTCCTTCCTTATTGCGATGAAGAGCCTCAGATCGTTTGCCCGAGCGGTTCCCTTTCCAATTAAGATAATGATTCCCGGCATCTGCGTCTTTTTCCTCTTCAAAGAGGAAGAAATCAATCACTCGGTCTCGATAAGGCGTATCATTTGATGATAACGTCACTGATAAAAATGGAGAACATAGCAGTGGAGTACTCGAGTTTGCCCAACCCTGAAGCCAATTTATTTTTCCTGATAACCGTGGAAATGATTAGCGTAATCCCAGTGTTTAGGAAAATATTTACTACTTGAAACTTCAAAGCAATTCTGTACCGCCAGTGTGTTCAAGAAATCTTCATGACGTGATTCGTCACGCACTTCATATGTAATCTATAACAAAACAGAGAGAGAGAGAGAGAGAGAGAGAGAGAGAGAGAGAGAGAGAATCTGTTTACATCACATAAAGTATATATATATATATATATATATATACATGGACATTTGTTATTATTATTATTATTACTATTATTATTATTATTATTATTATTATTATTATTATTATTATTATTATTATTATGTAAGCTACAACCCTTGTTGACAAAGCAGGATGCTATAAACACAAAGGCTGCAACTGAGGAAATGACCCAACGAGGAAAGGAAATAAAGAAACAGATTAGTGTACTTGAGTGTACCCTTAAGCAAGAGAACTCTACCCAAGACCAAGACAGTGGAAAACCATGGTACAGAGCCTTCTCATACAAGTGGAAAGTAGACTTTGAACAGTTACAATGCAGTAGTTAATACCTTCTGTAAAGATTTTTTTTCGATTATGTGTATGGGAAAAGAGGAGAATGTGTAAAGAATAGGTTAGGTTATTCGGTGTGTGTGTGTAGGTAAAGGAAACATGAGCTATAACCAGAGGGATGGATCCAATGCAGTACTGCCTAGCCAGCCAAAAGACCCAACAATTCTGTGCCAGTGGTATCACAACACACTTTCATATATATATATATATATATATGTGTGTGTGTGTGTGGATATATATATATATATATATATGTGTGTGTGTGTGTGTATGTGGATATATATATATATATATATATACATATATATATATGTATATATATACATATATATATACTATATATATATATATATATATACTCGTATATATATATATATATATATATTCTTGGGACATAGTCGTTTACTTAGGAAAATTTAATCAAATACAGAAACGCTTCTGACATCAACACTTTTCTAGTTTTCTGCATCCTTTCTTGTCTACAGTGATGTTTTTTTTTTTTTTTCTTTTAAGAACAACGAAAGTTATTTCTGTGTGTATCCCTTTATTCAAATTTTGACGACAGCTGTTTCCGCCAATAGATAATGGCTTTTTTTAGGGTATTTCTAAAAAGAAATTATTATCCTTTTATAATGGTAGTGCATTCATGCAAACGAAAATGAGAAGAAATCTAAAAACCTAAAAAACTTCGAATAGGAGAATGTTGGAGATATTTTGCAAAAAGATAAAAGATGAAAATACTACTGAAGACTCCTTGATGTTTAATGAAGCTTCAAAATTCTAGTTGGAGTTCTAAAGAACTTACATGAATGAAAATCTCTATTCCTAGCAAAGTCACAACATCAGTTCCTAAGGCTAAGATAATTTCTGTAGACGTGCTGAGAAATGTCCTCCAGCTGGAGGAGAGAACAGAGGCCGCGGCAACTTGAATGTTCAAAACAATTAGCATTCTCCTCTCTCCTCTTGAACAATGTCTGTGTCCCTGATAAGGTCCTTTAATGGCGTTTTTTTATGATGTGCATTAACGAAATTTTGAGATTTGGTCTACTGCTGTGAGCTTAAAGACTCTACCTGAGTAATGCGGTCATATTGCCATTGTAGTGTATATTAAGGGGCTTGCACTTCCCTTCAATGCAATTACATTTCAAAACTAGATTGCTTTTAGACTCACTGATTAATCTGGAGTCATGACAGTTTTTCATCATAATGGCAGTTACCAATTTTGCTTTGCTGTATACCCTCAGCAATGTTGTATGTATATATATATATATATATATGTGTGTGTGTGTGTGTGTGTGTGTGTGTGTATGTATGTACTGTATATGTATGTAAACATTTTCATATGTGTGAACGATAATTTGTTACTAAGACACGTGACTTAAATGTATTCAAGTATTAGGTAACAAATATTTTTAAATATCTAACTCACTTACCAAATGTTTCAACTACATTTGATAAGCATATCAATCAGGTCTAGAATCCGAACATTTGCCACCGAACTATTACAGTACGTCTATCTATCCAATATCGTGCTAATTGTGATATCAATTAATTATGACTTTACTGTACATATTCCTATCGAATCTAAGTGTTTGTGCTTAAAATCGAAATCACCCATCTCCCCCACGGAAGTTGATTGTGATTATAACACGTGGATATCTGATATAGTTTTATCACTAACACGTGTGACTTTCGCACTTTCAGTTGTTTATCAATTTTATTATTGTTATTATTATTATTATTATTATTATTAGCTAAGCTACAACCCTAGTTGGAAAAGCAGGATGCTATAAGCCCACGGGCTCCAACAGGGAAAAATAGTCCAGTGAGGAAAGGAAATAAGGAATAAACGATATAAGAAGTGATGAAAAATGAAAAAAAAATAAAAACATTAACAATATTAAAATAGATATTTGATATATAAGCTATACAACATATCAAAAGTGAAATATACCAAAGGTGTATCAAGTAGGACTATATTTCGAGTCAATCCCTCTAAATGGATGAAAAATAGACAATCGATTTCCATCGGGCTATCAAGAGAGCTAAGTTCATTTCTACTTCGCTCTAAATATTCATTTCGACTTCAGGTGTTTGTACTTCATTTCGATTCAAAGAACTTAAAAAGCTGGAAACTTAATCATAAATGGCAAACCAGTATTAAGAAAATATTTTGATGCTATAACTTATTTTCGTGAATTAGTAAGTATTACTAATGGGAGATGAGAATGAGAGAGAGATAACAATAGAGGAAGTGAGGAGAGCACTAGATGAAACGAGAGTAGGAAAAGCATCTGGTATGGACGGTGTGAAAGCTGAGATGTTGAAGGAAGGGGGTGTGACTGTGCTTGAATGGTTGGTGAGTTTGTTTAATATGTGTTTTGTGTTGTCAATGGTACCAGTAGATTGGGTTTGTGCATGTATTGTACCACTATATAAGGGTAAGGGAGATGTGCATGAGTGTTGTAATTCAAGAGGTATTAGTTTGTTGAGTGTAGTTGGAAAAGTGTATGGTAGAGTACTGATTAATAGGATTAAGGATAAAACAGAGAATGCAATCTTGGAAGTACAGGGTGGTTTTAGAAGAGGTAGGGGTTGTATGAATCAGATTTTTACAGTTAGGCAGATATGCGAGAAATATTTAGCAAAAGGTAAGGAGGTGTATGTTGCGTTTATGGATCTGGAGAAAGCATATGATAGAGTTGATAGGGAAGCAATGTGGGATGTGATGAGGTTATTTGGAGTTGGTGGAAGGTTGTTGCAAGCAGTGAAAAGTTTATACAAAGGTAGTAAAGCATGTGTTAGAATAGGAAATGAAGTGAGTGATTGGTTTCCGGTGAGAGTGGGGCTGAGACAGGGATGTGTGATGTCGCCGTGGTTGTTTAACTTGTATGTTGATGGAGTGGTGAGAGAGGTGAATGCTCGAGTGCTTGGACGAGGATTAAAACTGGTAGGCGAGAATGACCATGAATGGGAGGTAAATCAGTTGTTGTTTGCGGATGATACTGTACTGGTAGCAGACACAGAAGAGAAGCTTGACCGACTAGTGACAGAATTTGGAAGGGTGTGTGAGAGAAGGAAGTTGAGAGTTAATGTGGGTAAGAGTAAGGTTATGAGATGTACGAGAAGGGAAGGTGGTGCAAGGTTGAATGTCATGTTGAATGGAGAGTTACTTGAGGAGGTGGATCAGTTTAAGTACTTGGGGTCTATTGTTGCAGCAAATGGTGGAGTGGAAGCAGATGTACGTCAGAGAGTGAATGAAGGTTGCAAAGTGTTGGGGGCAGTTAAGGGAGTAGTAAAAAATAGAGGGTTGGGCATGAATGTAAAGAGAGTTCTATATGAGAAAGTGATTGTACCAACTGTGATGTATGGATCGGAGTCGTGGGGAATGAAAGTGATGGAGAGACAGAAATTGAATGTGTTTGAGATGAAGTGTCTAAGGAGTATGGCTGGTGTATCTCGAGTAGATAGGGTTAGGAACGAAGTGGTGAGGGAGAGAACGGGTGTAAGAAATGAGTTAGCGGCTAGAGTGGATATGAATGTGTTGAGGTGGTTTGGCCATGTTGAGAGAATGGAAAATGGTTGTCTGCTAAAGAAGGTGATGAATGCAAGAGTTGATGGGAGAAGTACAAGAGGAAGGCCAAGGTTTGGGTGGATGGATGGTGTGAAGAAAGCTCTGGGTGATAGGAGGATAGATGTGAGAGAGGCAAGAGAGCGTGCTAGAAATAGGAATGAATGGCGAGCGATTGTGACGCAGTTCCAGTAGGCCCTGCTGCTTCCTCCGGTGCCTTAGATGACCGCGGAGGTAGCAGCAGTAGGGGAGTCAGCATTATGAAGCTTCATCTGTGGTGGAAATGTGGGAGGTTGGGCTGTGGCACCCTAGCAGTACCAGCTGAACTCGGTTGAGTCCCTGATTAGGCTGAAGGAACATAGAGAGTAGAGGTCCCCTTTTTGTTTTGTTTCATTGTTGGTGTCGGCTACCCCCCAAAATTGGGGGAAGTGCCTTGGTATATAGATAGATAGACTAATAGAAAGATAAAGTAACAGAGAAGTCTTAAGGAACCATTTTCATAGAGCCAAGTAACATAAAAAAAAAATGTATGGAAACATTTTCAATAAAGTGAAAAATAGTTTTGATTTTTTTTTGACTAGGCAAGTAACAAAAACAAAAAGAAAATCTAAAAAAACATTTTCTCGAAGAGTCGTGTAGCAGTTACAGAAACAATCTCAAGAAGTAGATAACCTTTGCTCCAGCTCCCGGTCTCAGGAGACACAGGGGAACAGGGTTTCGATATAATTAATTCATCTGGTCTACTGTAACCTCCAGGAACTTTAAAGAAAGTTCTGCGAAAAATGAATAATGAATCATACAGGATTCATAATGCAAATAACTCACCCAGACGCCGCAAATGGAGAGAGAACCTTAGACCGAACAATGAAAACAATTCGAAGTCAGAAAACAAGATTCATTTTTCTTTGTAGATGAATAACCATACAAGGAACTTTAGAGCCTCTCTCCTTAAGGAAACCTCAGAATTTATGACCCCGGGCTCCCTTCTCTCTCTCTCTCTCTCTCTCTCTCTCTCTCTCTCTCTCTCTCTCACAAAGTTGCTTACTAAAGCCTCGGTGCATCCCAGCAACCCCACCCACCTCCCACACGCCGGTACCACCCTTACCACGCCTCCTTTACCGAAAGCCGCCTTGTTCGCTTCCTGAAGAAACCTGTCGAAAAAAGTTAACGAGTCTCAGAGTTGAGTCATTTTTTTACAGCCACGGGATAGATTAGGAGTTTCCGAATCCCGACGTCTCGCCAAAACACCTATAGGTCTCCTTGCTTAATCTTAAATAGAGGAGCGGGGGCTGTGTCTCTTTTAAGGGCTAGAAATTATTCAACGAAGCTTAAATTTTATCAGGTGGTTGCTGGGCGGAACGACCTGAGATTTGGCTAGTAATATTTAATTACCTGAATTTGTGAACGTAGTAAAACGACGCACAATTTTCTCAACTGTAAACTTTGTTTTTAATAAAGCATTTGAGGGAGTCGGTCTTTGATGATTTATATGTGATATAGAGTTATTCAACAATTATGTAAACACGAATTTGTTAAGTTTTCACTGGAAGCAAGTAAATTTAGGAAAGAGGAGGGAACGTTAATCAGATATATCATCAGATTACCATAATATGAAGAGAGCACCCCCAATAGCTGTTATTACCAAAGACGATGTTATTTACTCTGGAACATGATATCAGGTAAGTGATATCCAGTTTTATATTTTACAAAGGGTCTGATTTTCAAACTGTCTATTTCTCTGACTCACCCGATAAGGACATCGCCTTCAAGCTATCTCCTAGAATAGATGGTCATCTTATATTTTTACCATAGTAGGTCTTCCTTTCTTCCTAGTCTTTCTCCAAACCGCGTCCCTTACCGACTTATTTCGTTCGGTACTGGTTTCTGCATTTCTGGAACATTTTCTTACGTTTTGGAATACCCAATGTAAGCTCCTTAACGTGTTCCATTTGATTATTCTGTTTATAGAGAAAAGGATGACCAGGAAATTCTCCAATTCTTTTACTTATTTGAATCATAAGACACATATTTTCAACTATAAAATTCTTTCTTTATTATGAATAATGACTAAAATATGCCTTATAGAATTTTAAGAAGTTCATTAAGTGTAATATTTAACCAGTATTTTTACGCAAGCTATTTATTATTGCAAAACTTTAGCATTGCTGATTTGCAAGATATGGTTGAGATTTTACATATTCATTTTTCCCATCACAGTTTATGCACAAAATGTTTCCGTTCTGAGATTGGTAAACTCAGATTTACTACATTTAGGAATTTTCGGATATATATTATATATTTCATTACATTAATAACTAACTTGATGTTTCTTTAAACAGACAAAAGAATTTATGAGTTGTATCTTTACAAGGAAAGATATTCAACGCTACAACAAAACTGGATTCCCACTCGAACAAGAAGCAAGAGAGAAGCCGAAATGTACTAAATGCTACAGAATTTTTTATTTTAAATTCCAGCACAAGAAATCCAGCTGGTATTGTTATACAAACATGAAACTTATCAGTAAGACAGTGATGTAAAATCCTCTTGAACATCCGCGTTTTGAATGTGTTTTGAGCAAATAAGATCTTGAATGGAATGTCTGTCTACTGGCCACTTAACAAGAAAAGCTGTTAGCTGTTGTCCAATCCATCATGGGTCCTCTTCAAGGCATCCTGAAGATAAACCCTGCAAAATAATGAACCATTCTAAACTGACTATTGTTTCAGTAGCCTGCGTCCGAAAACTGTACAAATAATTCTCTAAGCCATCCTCGCTTCTCTATTTATATTTCTTTCGTTTGCTGAAATGCAAATTAAATAATCATATCACTACCTCTAATTCAAAAATATTTAATTCTACACGGGCTGCTGCCTACATCAAAATTCCTTTTTTAACTCTAGTTAGAACTCAAATTTATATTCAAGGTTTGTTCATAAAATACGAAATTACATTTTATAAAATGGTTAGAGCAGTAACTTGTCTTTTTTTTTAAATGTTCAAAGTGAATTTCCTCGCTAAGTGTGAATTATCAAATGTAGCGAATTTTGTATCATTCATTCATAAATTATTCATGAGTTTTATCTATAATATACAGTATCTAATTACTTTTGTAATGGAAATAAATCCTAATAAATCCTTATCGTACAAAGACAAAAAAAATTATATATATATATCTACACACACACACACACACACACACACACACACATATATATATATATATATATATATATATATATATATATATATATATATATATATATATATATATGATTAAAATAATACCACATCTCTTTAATGTGCGCCGCAGACCAAACTGTTGCTCATATCATCTGTGAATAAATAAAAAAGTTGGGCATTTGGGATAAATTCTGTAATTCTACTAAAATTCTTTTCTATATTGAACTCTCCTTCCTTTTTTAAAATATATATTCAGTTTAGTGTAGCTCAACCATGTTTTACCATTAGGTTATCAAATATTTCCCTCCTCGTTTTCATTCCTACTCAAATGTCTACCCAGGGAAATGAAATTTTTTCATTGAGCTCATTCAAACAATATCACACAAAACTAACTAAATTTTAAGAGAAATAAAAACATTTTCCTTATTTGGCATATAAATTGGGGATTCCTTCTAATCTATGATGTTCATATTTATGCTTAGATCCCTTAATGTTTTATATTATGTCCATAGAGCTTAACTAATAACTATTCATATATAGACATGTAACATTTTTAAATATATACGAAATGGATTAATAAACGAAGCTATAATCTCCGTTGTAGTATATTTAATCTTTTGCTCGTGCGAAATGAATACCAAATTAATTCAGGAAGCTAATTATAAATATCATTATTAACATCTCAGTGAGGACCATTATTCCTCGTTGCATCAATGGTCATAGTTCTCCATTAGGGTAATAGGATTACTCTGCAGAATTCTTTTGCCACCCAGCGACCTGGAAATGAACAGTTAAAGGCGAAAAGGTAGAATACATTTCGTCATTATTGAACGTTTGATGGATTCTAATGTATAAGAATATGAGTACATTTCTAGGTTAATCGTACATCACATACGCGAAATACGAAGGTCATTGGAGGAGGTTTTGTTGATTCTTATTCTAAATGTGATCTGTCAGGTTGATAAATTACACTACCGACCTTGCTTGTTATAGTTTTTTTTTTTTTCACCTGTATTTAGTTTCATTGTATCTTCCTAGACATTCTTTTAATAATAAAAAAATTCGTACTCTCAATTTCAACTTATAGTGATAATGATCAATATTATAAAAGTAATAAGGAAAATGGAGGAAAAAACTTGAATTCTTATCAATTATTGTACAGTTGGACACGGGCATTTCTGGTACACCTTACCATGAAAAAATGCACTCAATCACATTCTAACTGCGCGGCGAGTTCCAGTGTTTAGGCCTCCCACCCCCACCCCCACCTCTCCCATCTCTCCATAGAGTATCTGTTTTATTGTTTTCCATGCAGTAAGGGTGTGATAAGGTGGACTTCTTTGAGGCAAGGTGTGTCAGGAATTCCTGTGTTCAACTGTACATCTATCTGCCTCCTTTTCTACTTCAATCCCCATTCCCCGACCTCAGAACACCCATTCCCCTCAGTGAACTACCCCTGTCTCTCCCTTACCCCTTACCATACTCCAGGACCCATTTCCCTCGTGTGTGTCCACAGTCCCACCCCAGGCTTCGACCCCAACGCCAGCCCAAGGCGCTCCTTTAAACACTAAGAGGTTTTTCCTTGGACGCTAACGAGGAGTCTTGCCCGATGCCAGATGCCGATATACTGACGGTTTCTATAGCTTTCGCTTTTTCTGAATGCTTGCCACGGTCTGATGCATGCATATGGAAGGCACCTCTTAAGAAAAAGGCTTTTCGCTGCTTGTTAACATAGTTCGTGAGGTGAAACCTATTTCAGACGTCCATTTTCTTTGCCGGTAAAAAAAATGTGTAAAAATGAGCATATTTCCGGGTTTACCTACTTGGTAGAAAAGGGATGTGTCTGGTGGCGAAAACTAAGGGCTCTTCACTTCTTCTACCCTCCGCTGAAAAGGATGATGACGACTCTACGTGTTTCATCTTCACCACATATTTTCTTAGCTCATTTTCTTGCCCATTTTTAGGACAAGCCGTTTCATCAGAATTATAGCATTTTATATTTTAGTTGAACAACACTTAGATTGGAATGCAACTCGTATATAGTTATGTTTTTAATCTAGAGCTGCTAAGTATATTGAGTGGCATAACGAAATAAAAAAAAATTACCACAAAAATATAATTATGTTACTGGTACGAAATAAAAAATGGAGTCTTTGGATAACTATTCATGTTGTACCGCACTTGTGCGTACGTGGACACCTGTGTTTGTGTTTGTTTATGAGAGAGAGAGAGAGAGAGAGAGAGAGAGAGAGAGAGAGAGAGAGAGAGAGAGCGTGTAAGATACGATATCACAATTGCGGATAAAGAATGGCGTCTAGATGAAGCGAATACATGTGGATTTCATTCGTGTATATAACTTATACAAAAATAAGGGTACGTTATACATATACTTACTTGTGTAGAGAAATATTCGAGTATTTTGAGAAATCAATGACACCATGAAATTCTGGAAAATATTAATTTATGTTTGGTTATTATTAGAAAACCATATCGTCCTTTTTAAATTTAATAGGAAAGGGTAATAAACGTGAAGAAAGAATTATAAAGAAATATGAAGTATCCTTAACCTTAAATTGTTTTGTGATAAGATGAAAGTGAAATCAAATAAGGATTCTCAAGAACATTGAGTTAGAATTTAGTTAAAGATTATTGTTTGAAAAACTAACTGCATGTTTTGCAGTTGTATAAACTGCGCATCAATTTGATATAATTTCTCAGTAGAGCAAGAAATAATGCAGTATCTTGATAAGCAATGTGTTATTTGACGTCACTATAAGGATGAAAAATATCCTTCTAAATATGATAAATTCCTTTCATGTTCCCACAAAAATTTACTACTTTATTTAAAAAAAATCCTTACTTTGATTTGGCATTCTAGGAAGAACTCCATTCACCATCTGCTTGCGAGGTGTGAAACTACCCTGCAGTTAGCGCTTTTTCTTTAATGTTTTTTTTCTCTTTGCCCAGAGGTAATTGTAATGAGAGTAACATGCAACGCTACCTGAAACAAGGCCAGATTCCCAAAAAGAATATCCCCTCCATCTGCATACGAGATGATATATTTAAACACAAACCTATAATCTTTTCTTTGTTTAGATCATCAATATCCATCGGTGACGCCACCTACTTAACTGGCGCCATCATACAAGACAGAGAAGCTCACGCTCTGAAAACCTCAATCTTTTACAACTCAATTATCCAGCCGAGTGTTTCGTTCGAACCCGCTGATGTCTGGATAAGGAATTTCTCTTGGGCTGGAAGGCTTGGATGAACAACAGACTCCTATTGAAACACCGTACCGGGAGGCAACTCCTTGGGGAAGGATTGGTGTAGGACTGTAGGATGCTTCCAGGGCTATACACTCAAATAGTGTCTGGAGATCTTACGATTAAAGATTAAAAAGCGTTGCTTGTTCCGTATCTCTTAGGGACATCTGCAGACGCTCCTAATTGGCAAACCAATCAATGGCTTTCGATATAGTTGTTATGGAAATATAAAAACCTGTCGATGACAAGAACACGCGGTAACAAATGGTGTTAGCGTATGGTAATGAGCGGCTAACAAGGCGATTACCAAAAGTGGAAAAGGTTCTGGAATGGGCTGTAAATAATACACGAGAAAGAGGCGAGTTGCTCTCGACGCTTTATCATACGAATGAGAACTGTCTGGAAAGAATATGACTAGGGCGTATATCACTCATATGCAATGGATGCTTTGTTTCAT
>NC_090751.1:38568550-38576050 GCF_036898095.1 Palaemon carinicauda
TGTTATTTTGAATACGAATAAAAGAAGAAAACAAACTGTATGACCATACACTTTGCAGCTTACCATAAATGAATGGGCTTGACTGTGCAAGTTGAAAAATGGAGAACTGTAGATAATGGTAGCAGAAAATAAGAGGCCGGGAGCATAATTTCTAAGGGGAGAGTCTGTTAAGATATAGATGAATTACTAGGGTGACATATTGTCATGAATAATGTTTGATTGATTAGCCATTATTGGAAACCTATGAAATTGTTCTTTGTTTTATATTTTCTTTCTAATTTCTTGTAAGTATGTCATATTTCAATTGTTAATACCTTTTTCATATGGAGATTTCTCATCGATGTTGCGTTCATAAACTAAGACATAGCTGAATTTGTTTATCTATCCATGAGAGTGTATGGTAATGCGTATCTTTGTGTACGCTCGGCCGTTAACGTACAAATTTCCACGTATATACATAAATTACCAAATATACCACACCAGTTTAACTATACAATAATTCATGCGTAGACAAATCTAAAATCATCTGAAAGCTTTGTTCATGAATACTAAAAAGCGTTATTAGTGTTTTCTTTTGACTCCTCCCCGGTTTAATCTACAGCCCCTTCACCCGACTTAAAACTCCCATATCCTTTCAATCATGCGACTGTCTCTCACAGCATTTGTAAATCCTGGTCGTTAACATCTCGGCCGAAAGATATAGGACGCTACGTCAAAATAAATGGAAAATGCGATGCTAATGCGGGAGATATGAATCTTTATAATCTCATTAGTGATGCTGCGTGGAAGGCGAAATGCTCTTAAGCAAACTGTTCCATTGTGTTGGATCCTTCTTTAAGATCAGCTTAAGATGTGGTTCTTAAGGGAAGAGTCTCGTCCCTCTGACAGGGGTTGGTTTTGTTTGATAACTAGCTCGGTTAATTTCCATTTCTATTTTTTTTTAATCTTTTTTTAAGGTATTCTTATTTAAAGCTTATCTAAATGTAAATAGAAGCAGGTTTTACTCCTTGCCTAACAAGATGTTCTTGAAGTGTGATGGAGTGTCTGAAAAACAAAATAAACCGAAGATGTTTGACATAGTTTTACCCGCCAGCGATCACAAGCCCAAAACACATGGTCCTGCTAATTGGTACATGGCATTTGCAGTTTCTTCTCAGAAGAAAATACAGAGAGAGAGAGAGAGAGAGAGAGAGAGAGAGAGAGAGAGAGAGAGAGAGAGAGAGAGAGAGAGAGAGAGAGAGAGAGATTGTTAATCCTCACATTACAGCGTGAGTGATATTCTCTTTATAAAGAAGTATATGGTTGAAGTAGCTTTATATATAGTATCAGCAAATATTTGCACATGTGCATGTTTACTTAAATTGATTGCAAGCGCATCTTGAAGCTAACACATAAACAAAAGCATTACAAAAGGCAAATATGTTTTCCTGTGAGAGTAAGTGGGAGGACGTGCAAAGAAAAGAATGTTTGACATTTATGAACATGTTATTAAAAGAACCGTAAAAACATTGAAGAGGAGACAATCAGCGGGCGTGGTATAAAACTCGAGGAAGATGTTATGAACATTCTACTACAATATGTTATACAAGAGCTGGAAGAGGAAGAAGTTTTTTTAAAAAGTTCAAAATTGCAGCAAATGTTTTTATATTGAACAGGCTGACATGTCTTTTTATAGTTATATATGAATTATCTGTTTTAATGTTGTTAATATTTTTTAAAATATTTGATTTCAATTCTTCATTGCTTATTTTATCGTTTATTTATTTCCTTGTTTCCTTCCCTCACTGGGCTATTTTTTCCCTGTTGGAGCCTTTGGGCTTATAGCATATTGCATTTCCAACTAGGGTTGTGGCTTGGCTAATAATAATAATAATAATAATAATAATAATAATAATAATAATAATAATAATAATAATAATAATAAAAATAATAATAATAATTGGACCAGAACTAAGTTTACTGGTGCTCACGTACAATAAAGATATGAAAGGCACCCCTTCATTTTCAGCAACAAAAAGCGGGGAACGAGATTCATTCCTTGAAACTCTATGCCAAAGGGAAATGAATAATACATGCTAGTTAACCGACTTAGACTCCATATCCAGGTCAGGAAGGTGTAGTTGAGACATTTGAATAAATGCTTATAAGAGCTCGCCATATTGCCCCGCTTCTCTGAAACTATCACTTTTCTGGCAGTAGCTTTTAGAGAATATCTCTATGGAAATGTTACCATTCAGGGTTGATTACTAATTATCATGTGGTCTGCTTCTAACTCTTTCTTAACGTTTTATCATGTCCAGAACAATGTTCAATTTTTACGTCAATATAAGAGAACACCCATTTGAAACATCATATAATTAAGGACATGAAAACATTCATAGATACACAAACATATATAGTACACCGACACATACATGAACACATCATGTATATGTATATACATATATATATATATATATATATATATATATATATATATATATATATGTGTGTGTGTGTGTGTGTGTGTGTGTATATAAAGTATGTGTGTATATTATATAATACATATAAAGATATATATATATATATATATATATATATATATATATATATATATATATATATACATAAATATATATATATATATATATATAAATATATATATATATATATATATATATATATATATATATATATATATATATATATATATACATATAAATATATATATATATATATATATATATATATATATATATATATGCATATATATACAAATCATATCCTTACTAACGTGCATATATCTATTTATGTAGATTATAATAATCACATATAATACAAAACAAGTAATCATTGTATGTCATCATTGTATGTCATCAATGGTTACGAAGGTTGCGAAATTGTCGTCCCACACAGAGTAAAGATGTACTCACTAATGCTTTACATAGAATTTCAGAATAGTCTAACTCTCACATGCTAATCACTCCTTCAAATGCGTCAGCTGACTGAAAGCTATTTGAATTGATATTAATATTAATTCAGGTACAAAGGATAACAAAAGTTTGCGGAAATCCATGGCATGGTGTTGATAGTTTCCGATATATCATGTCACTTCAGGTTGATGAGATAGGTACTTGAATTGAATATTTCCCTTACAAGAATAAAGAAGTGATACAAGAAGAGCAAAAGAGGTGGACGTGAAATAATATAAAGTAAAGGAATTACCTCCTTAAAGATAGAAGACTTAATGACACTGAAAATTTCAATAAATTTTACATGGGAGATAGAAAAGTAATTCAAATTTAGAAATAAAACATAAAAACAATGAATACTTAATCTTATTTTATGTGGACACATACACATGTATATACTATAGTTATATATTTTTCTATACAAACACACACATACACTCACACACACATATACAAATAAATACTGAAGTACACTGGCGAGTAATATTCATATACTGTATATATATATATATATATATATATATATATATATATATATATATATATATATATATATATACACTGTATATATATATATACATACATACATATATATATATATATATATATATATATATATATATATATATATATATATATATATATACAGTATATGAATATTACTCGTCAGTGTACTTGTGTTTCAGTGTCAGTATGCGGACGTGCATTTCTCTGACGTTCCTTGCGTGCGTGTGTCTGTACAATAAATAGAGAAAGACAATAACAAGGTAGCAGTAAAGCGAAGTTTACGTGAAGGGGTTGTTATTTTTCGATGAATTGTAACCCCCCCCCCCACTCCCCACACTTTTGAGGAGGGGGGTGATCAGGGGAAGTTAGGAGCTATAAACATGTTGTTTATGTTCTACTTGTACTTTTTTGTTTATTTGGAAAAGTTTCAGTAAGATATTTGACTAATAGTCAGTGAAAACTAGAGGAGACGAGCAGTAAGTAAAAGGATTTATATGAATTTGAACGTTCAGATTCGACACTATAAATAGCTTGTGGGATCAGGATGAGATCAGATTGTAATGAGAAGTTATTGTTGGTCATCTACAGTCTTTGTTTATTATTAACCACTTCTTCATAATCAACAAATTTGTTTAGGAGCTGCCAGAGTAAATGCTTAAAATAACTAATACATAAGCTATTACATGGTAATGAGTAGTCGCTAGTGTTGAAAACAATCAGTGTATCTGCATGTGGAAAATAAATAAAAAAAAAAATGCTTGCTGTAAGATATAATTTACACTTTGCCATTAATTTTTCTGTTTCAGATATATAATATCCAAGAATATATAATATCCAAGAACTTAAGAATGATTATCAAATAAAGTGGACAATAATCTTAATTAACCCATTACATTAGAAATATAAAAGAATCGAGGTTTCCCTCCTTTAAAATAATCACACCTACAAATCCTCGACATATAATTTGACTTATTTGAAATGAAAAATATGTCAAATAATATTTGGTTATGTCCTGATTTAAGTGAAATTTTAATATATTATTATTATTACCATTAGCATCTGTATTGTTATTGATTTTATTAATACCATTATTATCATAATCTAAGATACAACGATAACTGAAAAAAAAGAAAAATGTTACATGGCAATGATATGTATGTGATACCTTTTGAAAAAGTCAGAGTAAATATTTCTTTGCAAGCTCACAGTAAATGTTAAGAGTCAGTAAATGCACGACAGAAAATTCAGATTGTTAAGATATTTCGTTAAATTCAGAAACATTCACATTCGGAAAAGGAAAAAGTATTAAGCTAAGACTATAATACATTCTGTGGAAGAAGAATGAAGGGTAAATAAAACTTAAATTGTTAGATGTTTACAGTTATATAAGATTTTTAAATATTATTAGTTCTTTCTAACTTTATAGAACTATACCTATATGTGTAGGCAATTATAATTCTAAGGAACTAAACATATGATAACTTAGGCTCCTTGATACCCTCTTGCAAAACACCATGGGGATACTGCCCCTAGTTTGGGATCCTTGTATAATTATAGTAGGGATATGGTGAATCGACCACCCACCTTCACTTGCTGCTGTCAGCTAATGTGGGAGACTGGGAGCCGCGGCAGTTTAGTTACAAAGCTAAGCTCATGTTCAATAGGTTCATGGATCAGTCCAGGCCTGACATCTACCCGTCCACATAGCTATTAAATAAGTAGCAGTGTCTGTTTGGACAAAGGGAAACGGTGAGGGTCAGAAATCTCACCACTAAAAAAATGCGAAGGACTGAAAGGCTTCTGTCATTGGCCCCCTAATGAGAAAATATATGTTTAGAATAAGGCCATGTCTGAGGCTTTTGTCCTAATGGTGGACTAGAAATGGTTGCATCTGTTGTTGTTGTTATTGTTGCTGCTGCTGCTGCGTGTGTATATATGTGTTTATATGTATATATATACATATATATATATATACAAAGATATATATATATATATATATATATATATATATATATATATATATACAGTATATATATATATATATATATATATATATATATATATATATATATATATATATATATATATATATATATATATACACACACACACACACACACACACACATATATATATATATATATATATATATATATATATATATATATATATATATATATATATATGTGTGTGTGTGTGTGTGTGTGTGTTAAATAATAACTCATACAACATAAAGGCAAGACGAGAATGAAATTGATGCATTCTCTTCACTGATAAGCTTGATGTAAAGCTCACAAGTTAACAGGATATCCCAGCATGTAAAAGATGATTATTTTAAAATGAAAATAGTTAAGAAAACTACTCAAACTAACGATAAAAGATGATATACAAGAAGACATCCTCATCAGTAGCAAAAGAAGGTAAATGAATAGCATGTCAGTAAACAATAAAATAAAACAAACTGGAGATGAAATTCGCTTCCCAACAAACCAGTGGTGAAATGATCATGGAATTGCACGTCGAATGAACCCCAATTGACAGGAGCATCCGAGTAAACAAATGGTAGATGGCAACTATTGTATTAAAGGAGATAGCGAGTATTGAGGTAACTAATGACCTTACAGACAAGTGGAGGGGGCCTTTACAGCTCTTGCATGGCAATGCTATCGACTCTTTGTGTACTCTTCTACTTCATTAGCCTTGCCGCTTCTGCCCTATTCTCGCACTTTATTGCAATTTTCTTTCATTTCAGTGTTTATTAAATTTCTAACCGGCAATCAATGTCTACTTTGGAATGAATTACAAAACGCAATTTGATTTTTTATTATATATTTCACATCAGTCTTACCCATATACTCGTAGGTGTAGCAAAAAACAACAACAACAACACAACAGTTACTGCTGCAGACACACTTTAAATACTGAATCATTAATGGACTCGATTTGTTTTTGTAATTCTTATATAAAATTGTGGTGAGTTTTGAGGTAAAAGCAAATATTCAGGAGATTATAATTTTAACATACAGTCGCACGTATGTTTTGCCTACGGTATATTTACTTATATTAACTTTTAATGAAAGGTTATTTGTTTTGGCCATAAAGGTACAAGTTTATATTACATATTATGCAACGCACATATCCTGAGGTGGCTGTACCTACGTCGTTGGTAGAGTATCGTATTATTTTGTGGCGAGGAAGCAAACAACAGAGGTACTATAGTCTATTTCTTTTAGCGATGCATATTTGCACCGACTCGCGGCGGTACCCTTTTAGCTCGGAAAAGTTTCCGGATCGCTGATTGGTTAGAATCATCTTGTCCAACCAATCAGCGATCCGGAAACTTTTCCGAGCTAAATGGGCACCGCTGCGAGTCGGTGCAAATTTGCATCGCTAAAAGAAATGGACTATAGTTTGATCAGTGTAAATGCTACTTTCCTATTAATAAGTACATTCGAACATAAACTTTGATATTCAACATACCAAAAATCTACATGTAAGAAAAATGTGTTCTCACATTTAACTACTTTTCTATTCTTTTACTGTATATATATATTTGTTTTTCGTATGATATTTGAGAATTATTTTTCACACCTTGTTTAAAAACAACCAGTATTTCCATTATTTTTTTTTTTCTTATCGAGAGTGTTGATTTTATTCAACATTTCAATTTAGAATTACACATTTTCAATAAGAAAAAGATTCTCGTTAACTATATTGCAAATAGAAAGTCGCTCATGTATATTTAACAATTGGAAGAAAATCCTTTATAAAAGTGTTGATGTAATAAACTTTTGTATATATATATATATATATATATATATATATATATATATATATATATATATATATATATATATGCTCATATGTATGTATATATATATATATATATATATATATATATATATATGTATATATATATATATATATATATATATATATGCTCATATGTATGTATGTATGTATATATATATATATATATATATATATATATATATATATATATATATATATATATATATATATATATATATATATATATATA
>NC_090751.1:38578550-38588550 GCF_036898095.1 Palaemon carinicauda
TCTCTCTCTCTCTCTCTCTCTCTCTCTCTCTCTCTCTCTCTCTCTCTCTCTCTCTCTCTCACATACAAACCACACATATCCAAAGCCTGCTTAGAGAATCTGTTTTTCACACTTTTTCACACTTACATAGCCTATTTAAATTCTCTCTCTCTCTCTCTCTCTCTCTCTCTCTCTCTCTCTCTCTCTCTCTCTCTCTCTCTCTCTCTCTCGTGTCCACACTTTGCCATTCAACTAAAATCGTTTGTAAATGAAGTATTCCTATTTTATCCCGCTGTTATACCTAAAGCATGTTGCTGGTGATATATAATTTATTTGAAAAATAAATGACTAAAGATTATCATTACTTATCGGAGTATGATAAAGGCTCTAGTATCAACTATGAATATGAATAAAATTTCCATTTTTTTAAGCTGAAACATTAATGTCACATGAAATGATCCAGAAGAGCTCAGCTCTTCGTACTTTGGAAATATATTACAGGTTGCGTTGGAAACTCTCTTCGTAGCATCATATCAATTTCATTACGGATATTAAAGGGATGACTGAACTCTTACTGTATTTAAGACGCATTTCTTGCAGTGCATTAGCTCACTGTCGCATTTACTTTGTAGTGATAAGAGTTTAGCAAAGTAAAGTTTTGGCAGTGTATTTCGCTGGTAATACCTCAGTGTGTAGTATATCTGCTTGTTCATCATACCTTTTTCTTGACTGATTCAATGTTCTTCTCCGCTTTAAGCTACCAGAGGGCTCTACAGAATCTTTTGGCATAGGCCACAAACTCTGCTAAATTATTTAGCAAGTTGTCTAAATAATCATATACTCATCAAAATGGCAATTATTATTATTACTATTATTATTATTATTATTATTATTATTATTATTATTATTATCATTATTATTATTATTATTATTATTATTATAGGGCTGCAACAGGGAAAGTGGTTCAGTGAGGAAAGGAAATAAGGAAACATACAGAATAGTGTGTCCGACTGTACCCTCAAGCAAAACAACACCAACCCAAGACAGTGGAAGACCATGGTACAGAGGCTATGGTACTCCCCAAGAATAGAGGACAATGGTTTGATTTTGGAGTGTCCTACTCCTAGAAGAGCTGCTTACCATAGCTAAAGAGTCTCTTCTACCCTTACCATATGGAAAAAAGCCACAAAACAATACAATGTAGTAGTTAACCCCTTGTGTGAAGAAGAATTTCCCGGTTATCTTAGTGTTATCAGGTGTATGAGGAAAGTGTTCAAATGATAGGCTAGACAATTCGGTGTACGTATAGGCAAATAAAAAGAAAAACCGTAAGCAGAGAGGGTTCCAATATAGTATTGTCTTACCAGTCAAATCACCCAGTAACTCTCTAGCAATAGTATCTCAACGGGTGGCCGGTGCCTTGGCCAACTTACTAACTATGTACAGTATGCAGTGACCGACTAGTCTGTTATCGGGCTGTCATATAATATAGCTAGATTTCATTCTTTATCAACATTTCTCATTATACAAATTAGAAAGTAATATGAAAATATTTATTGTTTCAATGACTCGCTTCTAATCAATCAACATTTTTACTATTCCGTAATAACACTCTTCAGGCCACATTCCTGAAATAGCTTCTTCACTGTTTAATTAACTATTTTTTGGGGCTTCGAGTCTGGGCGTCGAAGGAGAACGAATCAGGTGATATCTAGGGCCCATGGAGTGCAACAAACTCCCTTCACACCTGGATATCTTTGATGGAAACCCGTCATTTATGGCGGAGATCAAGTTATTTAAATTTGATTATCTCCAATTGATCGTTCGTTACCAATGTCATCGGTGATTTAAAACATAATTGGAGATTATATTAATGTTTCTAAGGTCCCTTCTAAATTCTTTCTTTTGAAGGGGGAACGTTCGACTTGCTGTTCATACATCATTTTCTTCATTCTAATGCTCATGAATATAGGTTTTTATTTTTTACTTATTCTAAAGAATCCCCCTCTTGTCTTTTTAGATCACTTTATTTGTAGCATTATACATTTTGTAAATTCACAATTTAGAATTTTTCCTCGCAATTCAACAACTGTGCATACATTACATGATTTTTTCTATTTTGCATTTTATTTAATTATATGACACTTTTCATACTGTTCAGCTTATGAAGAAATCTGAACTTTTTAACCGAATTTCTAATTCCTTTGCTTCTTGTAAGATCTTTCATATTTATATAAAAAATATAGTTTTCTTTTCGTATTGGTAGTAATAAAGATTTTATATTAGTAAGTAAATATATCTTAAAATCAATTGATTATTTTTATCTATAAGAATAATACTGTACTGCCATACTGTATCGTTTCACTCAACTTACTACCGATTCTGGTTGGTTAACTTTCTTACACTATTTAATTACCCAGATTAATAGTAACAGATATATATGCCAAAAAATCTAAGATTATATTATCACCGTCCACCTCCATTTCATTCAGATCTGCATCTCTTCTGTCCTGCCCAACGAATAACACGTCAAAATACTAAAAAATAATATGCCCATTTTTAATTATATCACTAATTCTGTCCTTATTTTTACCTAGTTTTTCTTCTTGCAATACCGCTACATAACAGTTTAATTTTTTTTTTTCATGAAGACTTCTATTTCATTATTCATGGTGCAGAGCGTTTACTTTTTCTTTCTCTACATTTACACCTATGACCATATTTTGCCAATTCAGTCAAAAACTATCCACCATGATATCGTGGACCAATTTATGCTAATCATCTCCATTCTTGCGATTCTGATTCGTATTCTAATTATAATCTCAAAAAAAAAAAAAAAAAAAAAAAAACCTCTCCATTTATGACTGTTATTTTCGCCTTCATCTAAGTTAGACATTGATCAATCTCAGTGTTCCACTAATCAACGTACTTTTACAACTTGTCTTCACTGACATACTGGGTGACCCCCCCCCCCCCCCCACAAAAAAAAAAAAAAAAAAAAAAAAAAAAAAACAGGAATTTTGGTACTTTTTATTAAATTGTTGTAAACAGGAAAAAGTTTTTGTTCATTCTAAATTGTTACCACAGAAAATAAAATGATAGCTGTGGTCTTCAAAATGATTTTCGTGGTAAATGGATCAAATGTTAGAATGCTTGAGTAAAATACATAATGTAAATCTATATTTTCCTGTCTTTTTGTGAGGCACCCAGTAGAATCTAGAAAACCGTTTACCCCTTTCCAAAGGCCGCTGATGAATATTCCTCGTTGGGAAGTATTGTTTACACCAATCAAGCCCAATCAGAACAAATTTCTGCAAGAACTATTCGATTCTCAATGAACATAAGAATCTCAGATTTACCAATTCATAAATTATGGTTTTCTGTCACCCATCTTTACGTATATACAGTGGCTGATTATGATGATGGTGATAAATATATATTTATATATATACAGTATATATATGTATATATATACCTATATATATGTATATATATAATTTATATATATACATATATATATATATATATATATATATATATATATATATATATATATATATATATATATATATATATATATATCTTGATATACATATATGTGTATATATATATATATATATATATATATATATATATATATATATATATATATATATATATATATATATATATATATATATATATATATATATATGTATGTATGTATGTATGTATATATATACAGTATATACATATTATCATTATTATAATTACTAGCAATGCTACAACCCAAGAGTGGAACAGATAAATGTAACAATCTTCCATTTCCGGAAACAAAGCACCGAAATCGATATACATACTCCTTGGCGATCGCTCTTTTGATGAAACCCGTTAACCACCTTGAAATTGCTGATGGCGGCCGTTTTTACAAGAAGGGTGCTATTAAAATATACAGATATTATAAACATGTTGACGTCAAAAGGATGGTGTTTTTGATAATTAATGTTCTATCTCTTAATTTCAGTATCGCAGCTTTTTTGTGCAATACAGAAAAATATTCATTGTTTTAACGCTTTATGTAATCAATTTTCTGGAGAATATGTAAAAACATTGAGGGTGGCTATCATTGGTTCTCGTAGTCCAGCCAGACAACACCCTATAGTTGTTGCTGAGCATATGGTAGTTAGTCCAGGAATAGCAATCACCATAAAAACTGCCTCTCTGGTTCAAACGGCAGTTTTTTTTGTATAATTATCCCTTTCTGAGATAAAAGCTATTGCTATAAAAATCCTTTGCAGGGATATATCCCATACGAATGGCCACTTGCATAGTTCATTGTGATGGCAATCTACATATTTATAGCTCCTTGACTTCCTCATATTCGGGATGACTAAACCCGTTACGTTAATCTATTGGATATATATATATATATATATATATATATATATATATATATATATATATATATATATATATATATATATATATACATAAATATGTATATATACATATATATATATATATATATATATATAAATATGTATATACATATATATATATATATATATATATATATATATAAATATATATATATATATATATATATATATATATATATATATATAAATGAATATATATATATATATATATATATATATAAATATATATATATATATATATATATATATAAATGAATATATATATATATATATATATATATATATATATATATATATATATATATATATATATATCAGACACTTGCTCTCTATTATATGGAGAGGATTAAGTTGAATAACTTCACATGAAGGAATCTTTTCGTAACTACATCATAATTCTTTATCGAACATGGCTGAAAATAGTCTGCATATTTTCTTAAATATATTAATATGTCAATCATACCTTAATACCAGCTGATAAGCTGACAGAATGTCATGTACTGTGAAGAAACATAATGCGTTTTTGTTACACTTAGTAAACAAGTTTGCGGCTTTAAAAAAAAACAGAGTAAACATAGTTGGAAGTCTCAAAGATAAGTAGGTGTGGCTTTTTATTTTTCCTTCATCTTCGAGTTTATATCAAGTGAGTAACAGGAATCTCGAGACAGTTTTGACATTTTGTTGATCTACCCATCACGAACATTTTTATCCTTAGTAAGTAGTTAAGTCGCGAATTGCAAATGCCATAAAATGATCATGTTTGTAAAAAATATTCATCACTACAAATACTTAAACGACCTAACCTTATAGACTCTCACTTCTTCAAAGACAAAATGTTATTTTTATCTACTGCCAAATTACTCGATTTATAAAAGATGTGATGTTGAAACTCGTCGGTTCAAATCAAGTGAAAATGGATAAAACCTGGGGTGACGGGAGCGACTACACAGTCACGTGATATTAAACAGCTGCTCACACTTTACATTTTCAGTTTTATTCGTAATAAAGTAAATGAACATCTGCGTCATAAGCTCATGTATATTCACCCTTTTTGTGATAGGTCCCGTTTTTGCTTCGTTATTTTCTCTATATTTTTCATCTATTGCATTTTAGCCTTTAAATTTTAATGTCTGACGATATATTTTCGCAAACCTTTTTATTGTACATATATAAAAACATCAAATATTCCATTAGCACCATTAATAATTCAATATGTTTAATTATGTACAAATGCAGAGAGAGAGAGAGAGAGAGAGAGAGAGAGAGAGAGAGAGAGAGAGAGAGAGAGAGAGAGAGAGAGATAAAAAATAAATCTCTTGGAAATCATATGTCAGTGGGCGCTAGCTAGAGCAAAAAGTGAAAAACAACAGGGTATTCTTAGATGGGTTCGGGTTGGAGAGTAGTCTTGATGGATTCTGTGTTAAAGTGCCAATCTTAAAGCTGTAAGGTAAGAAGAAACCAACATCCAAAAAAAAAAAAAAAAGCAACATTCTGAGGTCCAATATGCGCATTAACTTAATTACCATAATCTAAATTTACATGCAGCTTGTGAACTAATCGTATACCTAAAGGCAACATAAGTATACACTAGATTTTTACTTTAAATTGAATTTCTTTCAAAATAACTGTCTTTTTTTAAAATATTTATATTTAGTAGATTGGAATTCAATATATTATTCTTGTCTCTATGAATATGACTACGTGGTTGAAACTAGATTTCTTTTGATCAAGTATTGCGTTTAAATATCATAGCTTGTTTATCTTAACATGCACTGAGAATGAATTCTATCTCGTTACCTTCTAATTAGTTTAGGTTTTTGACCAATTAAATGAAGAGCCTTTGATAGAGATATTAGTTAATGACTTTATGCTAGGTACTAATTTGAAAAAAAAAAAAAAAAAAAAAATACATTTGAGACATACCACATGAACATTCAGAGCCGAACGCTGTATTTATCGATGTTTCTGTTTCAGTATTTGCTCCAGATCTGTTCGGGTGATGCCTCGGACATACAATGAAAAATGATAATAAAATAAAAACTTAACGAAGATAAAAAAAAACTTTAGTGATTTTTAATTCTAAACGTATCTCCCTTCAAAATTATTAGGAGAGTAAATTAACCGCTATGAATAGATACAATGTGGATGCTTCTGTGTACAGTATACGAGATACTGACATAACTTATAAAAAAATATCCTCGCGCTAAAACCATTAAATCAATGATTTCCTAAAAACTCGATACCGCTTTTTTTTTCTCGCATCAAAAACTAAACATTCACTATGCAAAAACAACAAAAACCATGTATGCGTGGGTGTCTCCGCGCCTACATTGCTAGGTTCGAATTCAAGCGAGGAAAAAGTATTTTACACATGCCCCGTAAAATTATGAATACCATAATGGCGCAACGTTGTTGACGGCAGAAGCTAGTATAGAAAATAGACCAAGTTGAAATGCTTTGCAGTAACACACACACACACACACACACACACACACACACACACACACACACACACACACACACACATATATATATATATATATATATATATATATATATATATATACATATATATCTTCTGAACCTTTTTACATACATTTTATATATATGTATATATGTATATATATATATATATATATATATATATATATATATATATATATATATATATATATATTTGTGTATATATATATATATATATATATATATATATATATATATATATATATATATATATATATATATATATATATAATGTTCGTAAAAAATATCAGAAGACACATCTCTAACAGCATATAGTAAGCACATATTTCGTTTGTATGTTTTTCATCTGAGATTAACTCAGCTCACGAGAGCTGAGTATATGCTCTTACTCTTTGATAAACTACAAATGAGTCTGCATTTGTGTGTTCGAGTACGTGCCTGTGATTAGTAAAGAGATCTTGTAGGTAATACAGTGCCGAAGGGACTAACATTGAAGTGCCTTTTATTAAATCAGAAAAAAAATTAATAGAGAAGGCACTACGGGGTGCAGAATTGCAAGAGCCCGTGCTTGGCCACAAGGGTCAGGCAATCTTCAACAACACCAGAGAAGGCAACGAGTATTCAATTAATGTTCGTATTGGGCGAGATATATTATTATCATATTTGAACTGGAAAAAATTGAATAAGGATATTACCACGCTTGTTAAACTAGATTAATTAGATTTCTAAAGATACTTAGGAAAAAAATAAAATATATTTTTCATAACACGAAATGGCATCTTTCAGAAGAATCATCTCCAACAGTTCCTAATCCCAGTTCCCCAGTTTTCGAGCTTTTACTTCGTTAGGAAATGAGAAGGTTTTGGAGGTGAGATTGTTCAAGTTGGACAATTGACCATTTATCTTCTCTGGCTATTTGTTGCCTTGAAAAATCCGAGGAATTCTGTCTTGGTTAGATTTACGAAAGCATTTTCTTACAATGTCACCCGAAGACAAACTAGTGACCTCCGAAATTAAGGAGCCGGTCCTAGAATCCCGAAATGCTTTTCGGTTCTATCATGATTGGATTTACAAAATTCGGCGGATATTTGAAATCTGATTTAGACATGTCTGCTTTAATAAAATGTCTATCTAAGACACTAGTGTAACCATACTGTACTATAAAAAGTAACTGCACCATAAGAGATGGTTGACTCGAGTTGCAATGACAATAAAAAGATTTCCCGCAGATTTTGTCTTGTTCTTTTAACGCTGGAAAAAATTGTTTCCATTTTGAAAGGCGGAAAGATTTTCACAATTCGTCAGAACTGTATCAATGCTTGACAGAAGGTAAATATATTGAAGAGAAAACCCAAGAAATTCTTCCAACCAGTTTCATTTGATTTTTTTTTTTTAACATCTTATGATACACCAACACGGGATAAAACATAGCTACTATCGATTTCCAAGCTGGAAGTAAATACCAAAGTTTGCTAAAAATTCAGTGAAAGAAATCTTAAAAACTAGTCTTAGCATTGTGTTTTATCCAGTTAACTATAAGCTGAACATTATATTTTGAATGCCGATGCTCAGGAAAACACACTTTCTGCAATTTCTTGATCTGTGACATTTCAACCGAGCTTTGAATCATTGACTTTCCACTGATAAGATTCCACAATAAAATTGGCTTTTATCAAGTTGGTCTTTCCCACACGTTTTGTATTTCCTATTTGCAATTCATGGATACCGGGATCATTTGTATTTCTGTATCTACCTTCTACGTCCATTTTGTATTATAAAGAGCTTTAATAAATTGAAGCGGCCTTTTTGTCAAAATAGTAACGTCTTACCCTCGCATAAATTCTATTCTTAGATACTCTTCCAACATTGAGTGAAATACTCTTTCCATGGTATTTTCAATTTGTCGCAGGTGCATTCTATATGTTGATTTTATTCGAGATTTACTTTGAAAGATGAATTAGGAATGAAAAGGCTTTTAAAAGATCTTTGCATATAATGAAAAATTATGGTAGCAATTATATCTGGACCTTTCTTTAACACACATTTATGATAATAACATTCAAGCATTGACTGGAAAGTGATAAATGCCCTTGTCTAAAATATATTTGAATACGAATTAGAAAACTAATTAATTACATTACATAAAGTTAGATACGGAAAAAATATCGCAACTGTTTTTTCGTGGCATTAAAATGAATGAATTGTTTTAATAGACAAGGATATGATGTTTATGCCTAATTAACTTTACGTAATCGATCTCTATCATCATCATCCTCATCTCCTACACCTATTGCCGCAAAGAGCCTCGGTTAGATTTCGCCAGTCGTCTCTATCTTAAGCTTTTAATTCAATACTCCTCCATTCATCCCCATCCTGATCACCTTTATTCAAGATATAGCGATCGAACGTAGTCGATCGCTATATCTTGAATAAAAGTGATCAGGATATGATGCAAATGAATCTATGATCTTCGTCTTACCCTTTCGCTTGGAGCAACGATGGCTGGGGTCAAATTGGGTCAGATTCCATACTGACACAAGGTACTTAATTGGAGAGCCATACTGTAGATGTCAGCAGTTGTCAGGAAACCATTCGAAATTTCAGAATGGATGATCAGATGCGAACATACGAACAGACAAACCTATAACATAACTGTTGTGTAAAACAGAAGTATTTTCTTGTCTTGAATATATATTTTGCTATAAATTACATCGATGTAATGAAAAAAATATTAAGTTATAGTTCTTTTAATACCAGGAAAATTAGATACATTGTATATATGATCAAATATATGACTGCGAGGCGTATTTTAATATCAAATGTTATTCTCATAAAATAATTATAATATATTGCCGGAGAAACGTGAACATACATCTTGCTATCATTAGTATTACTTTATATAATATCTATTTCGTGAAGTTTCTCTCTCATGGTAATATTATGGACACTATTTTCCCCATTTCTCTATAGATTCACTTCACATCGTGCATTATTTCTCCTTTTCCCAGAATATTTTAACGATAATTATTATAAAACAAATAATGTTCGCTTAGAACATAACATCAGAGAGAGAGAGAGAGAGAGAGAGAGAGAGAGAGAGAGAGAGAGAGAGAGAGAGA
>NC_090751.1:38593550-38603550 GCF_036898095.1 Palaemon carinicauda
CGAAGTCTCCCTCCCTCTCCCCTCGCCGGCTCCCTCCCAGTCCATCGTCACGTTAAGTCCCGCAGAGTTTAAATCCGTGAGCTCGCTTATTTTGACGATTATTTAGTGATTATTGCGTTGCAGATTGCTCATTACTCACTAGAAACATGGCATCGAGTGACAGTGATGTTCTAGTTAAAGCAAGGGTATTTGAGGATAGTATTAGTGACGTTATTAGTGATTAGTGATAATGAAGTGTACTCCAAGAATAAGCAAGTTTCAATATGGCGGAAGGTTTGAAGTGAATATTCTCTAATGTTTCTCTTAATTTTTGCCTAAGTGGAAAAGTGATCATGGCCATAATGAAGGCGTAGAATGGGGATTTTGAAGGGCCTTTGGTAGGTGCTGTTGGAGAATCGAAAGTTGCATAGGTGAAGATTGCGCAGGTTGTGTTGGTGATACACCAAGTTCCTTTGGGTACTTGTTGGTGACAAACCTAGTACCATAGTGTGTGTATGTTGGTATTACACCTTGTTCTATAGAGTCTGTTTTGGTTATACCTAGTATCATAAGGTGTGTTGGTAAGCCTCATATCATAGGGTTTGTTGGTGATAAACCTCGTACCATAGTGTTGGCGATAAACCACTGGTTGTGTTGAGGCTAAGTCAAGTATCAGGGGGTTGTTAGTGAGTAGCTTAGTATCAGAGAGCACATTGGTGTTTGGTGATAAATCTACTGTAGTATCATAAGGCATTTTAGGGATAAGTCTAGAATCATACTATGCGTTGCGGTAAACTTAGGATGACATTTCGGTAGAGTACCTCCCACCGCCATTACCGTTGCCAGTACCTAGGCCTAAGCTTGATGTTTTTCTTTTTTCGCGAGCGCACGGCGTAACAAAAACCACTACATTTCGGTAATATTTCGATAGAGTCTAATGGTTTTTACACCGCTATGCGCTCGCTTCGTTCGCGAAAAAGAAAAAAAAAAACTTCAAGCTCTTAGGTACTAGCAAGCGTTAATGGCGCTGGGTGGGACACGACCGAAATATTACCAAACTTAGTATTAAAGCGTGTCATGAGGATAAACCTAGTACTACAAAGTGTATTGGTGAAGGACCGAATGCTTACATTGTGCTGATAATAGTCGTAGTACCATAGTTGTCGCTGTGTGTGTTGGCGATATGATTAATTCCATAGTGAGTGTTGGTGATAGACCTATATCGTTTTCCCGCCAGGCCGCTAGAGGCTGTTCTTTTACCTCCCCATAAGTTTTCACAAATATCGGGTTTTATTAATTCCATGATTTTGGTAAATTCTGGTATTCAAAGAAAGTTTATAATAACATGTTTAACTTATGCTGAGTGTAATTTATCCCAATTTGCGTTAAAATATGTGAAAAATACAAAATTACAAAGCGTGCATCCGAAAACCAGCTGCTGTTGTTGACTTCGGCGGATTGTGTTATTAATTTTAGACTTACCAAGACGACTCTTTATAATATATTTATTCTATCACATTGTTTATTGACAAAACATATATCTGATGGAGAAATATAGGTTAATAAATAAGTTTCGATTCACCTTACTTGATAATTATTCGAGAACAATGAAGGTGTTCGGACAAAAATACTTCCGACCAATCAGGTATCAGGAACCTTTCCGAGCTAAAAGGGCACCCTTGTGATTGGGTGCAAATATGCACCGCTATAAAAAATAGACTATAGTGTAGCTGGGTGTCTTAGTGTAGGCATAGTACTACAACCTCTTGGTGGTGTTTCTCAGAAAAGTAAAAATCCTTGATATTAGCATATTTACAATGAATTTTGGCCATTTAAACGGAACATACTTTAAGGAACCAATGACAAAATATAGATGAGCTGGAAAGTACAGAAGTTAGTTTATGACTTCAGGGACATGAAAACTGTGAAGACAAACCAGAAGATTGCCGTTGAATTGACCTCATTGTACCAGATGTCAAACGTTCCTGGAAGGTGATGTATACATGACCTCATTCGACGGCAACCGGACTCCGCAGAAGAAGCAGGCGTGAAGAGTGAGTGTTACCTTAAACGTTACCAAAAAAGGAGAAAGTTTTAATTTCTCCTCTTTTGTTCATCGCTGTTCTGATTAGAGTTTTTGAAATCTTTTGTTTATTGATCTATGTTTTCCTCCCATACATTATACCATAACATAGGAATAAATTTCCTAAAATCGCAAATGTTATTACATTATTTTACTTATAGCTTATTTATGATACGCATTTGCCTCGTATTTACATTATCATGCTACATAACTCATCAATTATACAGTATACAGAAATTGAATTTATTCTACAGAAAAATGCAGTTGGGAAATTGTAGGTATTTGGAGATATATCAAATCATTTTATACACATAGGAGTAATGTAGAACCATTAACCTTTCATTTCAAACAAACTGTCTTAAGTATCCTAGATATTAAATGGATTATGGAATTGTAATATAAAGTTTTAAACACGTTTCTTAATTGAATATTCTTTATTGTGTGGGAAAAAATGTGGTTTTTAACGATTGGAATTCAGATAAATTTATACAATTTTGTTTTGGTGGTATATATATATATATATATATATATATATATATATATATATATATATATATATATATATATATATATATATACAGTATATATATGCCATTATCATCATCATCAGCCGTTGCCAGTCCACTGCAGAACAAAGGTCTCAGACATGTCCTTCCGCACGCGTCTATTTATGGTCTGGCAATACCAGTCTATACCCCCAATTTTCAACCTATCGTCTTCTCTTCCTTCCCCCGCTTCTTTTGCGATCTGTAGGACCCATTCTGTTATTCCTCATGTTCATCTATTATCTGTCATTCTTATTATATGTCCTACACATGTCAATTTTTTTTTCTTAATTGTTGGAATGATATCCTCTTCTTTAGTTTGCTCTCGTCTCCGTGTAACTTTTTTTTTTTTTTTTTTTTTTTTTTTTTTTTTTTTTTTTTTTTTGCGTCTGTTAGTGTTATTCACACCAATTATTCTTGCCATAGCTCTTTAAATTGTAACTAAGGCTTTAGTAAGGCTCAAGTTTCTGATGCATGAATTAATATCGCTGATATGTGTTTGCATATTCTAATGTGAAAATTATTATTATTATTATTATTATTATTATTATTATTATTATTATTATTATTATTATTATTATTATTATTATTAGAAAGCAGTCTATAAACATTCTAGTTTATTATAAATACTGTTACTGATGACAACATTAATGAAGCAGTTAACCGGCAAGTCTGTTTTTTGTTCTTGCGAATCATAAATGTACGGCTATCTTAACGTACAAAGGAATGCACTTCTCTTCCTCTTTTTCCATGTCATTGCCAATGACAAGAGAGTGTTTTGCAGTTTGCTCTAGGGTGTGGTTCATTCCCTCATAGGCTAATATTTGTCTGTCTTTGCCACTGTATCTTTAGCTTCATGGTGCATTTTGTTCATACTAACCGCGGCTTTAGGCATTAATATTTTTCCACATTTCTCCATAGATAAACTTTTTAATTGTATTGTCCAAACATATAATGTTGATTAGGTGTTGGTGGATTTGTTTCAGATCTTTGTTGACAGATTTAAAGTAACAGAGATGTAGGCTGACATTACTAACCATTTGATGGACTCGGCTTATTATTTTAGATGGTAAAATTTTGGAACTTTTTGGGAATAAACTATGATAAACATTTGAACAGAGAGAGAGAGAGAGAGAGAGAGAGAGAGAGAGAGAGAGAGAGAGAGAGAGAGAGAGAGAGAGAGAGAGGCTTAATCCAATGAGCCAAAATAACACACATATACACACAAATATATACTGTATATATATATATATATATATATATATATATATATATATATATATATATATATATATATATATATATATATATATATATATATATATATTGAGAGAGAGAGAGAGAGAGAGAGAGAGAGAGAGAGAGAGAGAGAGAGAGAGAGAGAGAGAGAGAGAGAGAGAGAGAGAGAGAGAGGACTAATCCAGCTAGCCAAAATAATACACACACACATTATATATATATATATATATATATATATATATATAATATATATATATATATATATATATATATATTGGTTTGCTGTTTATGTATTTATGTATAGATGTATTTTATTTGGAATTCTGAGACACGTTTAAAACTAAATATTTTATGACAACTATTTTCTGATGAGAGTTTTGCCGCGTTAAAGCTGAAGAGTTTATAATTCTGTACCCGGATGTGCTTTAAATGGACAGTAGGATTTATGAAACGAGGCGTCTTTTTCAGATGCCTGGACATGCAAGGCCACACCTTTTATTGGGGCCAACCGTGCCATAGGTCTAGTTATTTCTCATGGAACTTCTTTTTTATTTCATAAAATTCTTAACCAACTTAAACATCAAAATATTGTTTATTGCAGTAAAATGTACTTTTCATCATCTTTTAATTCTTTAAAGATATTTTGTTGTTGAAACCAGATCTATATAGGGAAGTACATCATCTATCATGAGCTATCAAATCTGGGGCGTAGCTAGAAATTTGGTGGCCCAGGGGTTTGAGTTAGTCAAGGGTTCCCCTATCCCCGTTACCTTGGTGAGTTGGTGGCAGTTTTTATTTGCTTTTATTTTCTCACCCTTCTTTGGAGGCCCCACATCTCTTGGAGGCAAGGGACGTATTTACTGTAGGTAAAGGAGGACTGCTTTTATTTTCTCACCCTGCTTTGGAGGCACCACCTCTCTTGGAGGCACGGGACGTATTTACTATAGGTAGAGACTGCTTTCATTTTCTCACCCTGCTTTGGAGGCACCACCTCTCTTGGAGGCACGGGACGTATTTACTTTAGGTAGAGACAAGGTCTATATATCTGGACCGTGGGTAGAGACTGCTTTCATTTTCTCACCCTGCTTTGGAGGTCCTACCTCTCTTGAAGGCTCTGGGCATATAATATTTACTGTAGGTAAAGGAGGCTATGATGAAAGTGTAAAGCATAAATTTGTTTTTATGAAGAGCTAGTCACTGTTTGATATATATATATATATATATATATATATATATATATATATATATATATATATATATATATATATGTGTGTGTGTGTGTGTGTGTGTGTGTGTGTGTGTGTGTATATGTATTTATGTTTGAAAGATGAGATGAAAGATAGGAAGATTTTGCGGTAAAATATATTCAGGAAAAACACAGTTATATCATTTTCTAACTAATTTAAATGTAACACCAATGGAAAGGAATTTGCTTATCGTAGTTGACAAAATAGTATTACTCAAATTAACAGAAATATTAAAGTCTTCCAAAGTTTTATGCCAGAGTCCTTTACTTCTTGCCTGAGGAATGAAAACACGTTTGTTTCTCTTAGTCATTCAAATACCCTTACTATACCTTTCTCATCGTCATTATTATTTTTTTTAACGCGTTATACCTTTATTGTTGCTTGTCTCAAAAGGATAATTTATTTTGATTGTGAGTTGGAAGGCTAGTTAGCCTACCTACTGAGCTGCCCTTTGCGAAATCGTTGATTTTGATTTCTGCTTTCGCAGCTTGCTTAGTCCATCCTGCGGCAGACGAGGATCAGCGCATAGCCTAGAATCTAAGCTTTAGATGACAAGAAAAGAGCTTGTCATGCTATGCCACAATTTCGGTGTTAAGTAAACAAGAAATGTGGCAACAATTTCTGATGGTTAAAGACACGTTTATTTCATGTATTACATCGAAAGCAACAACAGATTAGATAGCGTGGCTTGAGTCAGGTTTTGGATTATCAGTACTTATGTTCTTCTTTGTCACATACTTAATTGAAGAAAACAGTAGCTTTCGGCATAAGAGAGTAGAGAACGTAGATAAATTGACAGTCTTATAATTTTATTCGTAAAAAGGACGCTTTATATTCAAGTAACTTTGCTAATCACATTGGCAGAAATGTTAAAAAGCTAACTGAATTTCCTTGTCTCAAACATACATTCTTAATTTACACTTTTTCTTCTTGGATATTATGAAATGAGAGCACTTATCTTTGTTGTTATCCTTAGTACTATTATTACTTTTCGTTATTGATTTTTATTATATTTTATCCATTATATATCCATCAGGAAACTTCTTATTCATATTCATAACATTTCATTGACTTACAGTAGGTTGAGATAGTCTAGAAATGTCGATTAGAATATCCATTATTTTACCAGGGAAAATAATTTGCATTTGGAACACTTAGTTTAAATCTTTAAAGAGTACTCATATATGACAGAGGCAAGTGGCAGTGACAGTGCCCTAGCAAGACAATGGGCTAGAGCCATATGTACATATGATCAGAGCCCAAGTCCCCTCTCCATCCAAGCTAGGAACTGGGAGGGCCAGGCAATGACTGCTGAAGCCCTAGCCGTTAGACCTATAGACTCCCCAAAATCCCCCATCCTTAGCTCATAAGGATGGCTAGGTTGTACACACAACAGGAAATTATCGAACATAAGTCTTTCTCGAACACCAGTCCAGCTGATCGCTAGGCAGGGACATTTCCATTAAGCCACCACCAACCCCTACTGTAATTATTACAGAATCAACCGAGTCCTTATTAGCATATTTTTTCGACCATGTTTCAAATCATCGCATCGGACTTAAATGTTTATTTCGGTGGGTTTATAACGATGTGAACTAATTATGGTTGCAGTTAGAGACAATGACATAAAAACTTATTATTGCGAGATTGAACTAATCACTGAATCGAATAAAGGTTTCTGCTGTAACAGGAACAAAACTTCCTTGTTACAGATGCATTGATTGATTTTATGCCATCTGGCGTCACAACGATGGGATTTCCATGATATGGAAATAGGAACAATTTCATTAGTCATGACATAGTTGAGGTTTATCATATTACATCGACCATCATCATAAATCTTCTTTGATGATAACATCAATATACCATTATTATGGAAGAATTAGTGTTCGCTTAGAAATTATTAGGCTCATTATCAATCACCATGTTCCAGCGCAATTCATTCGAGGATAGCTTTTGAATTGCTTCCATTGTACATTGTTATCCACGTATATTTCCCATTGTAATATAGTAATACAAATTTAACTAAATTTTATTTCTATATACGGGTAAAAGGTCATTTTCATTAAATATCACTGATGGTCACAGGTACCTGTGATGATTCCTTTGGTTCTTTTAGTAATTGGAACGACTACTTTCTTGAAATTTATGTAGCTTTAGATACAAAACACGACTCGAGCAAAAATTCCATATTGGATGGAAAAGAGAGATGTTACAAATTACCCTATTTCCTTGGTATAAAGATTCAATTTATGGAAATGATCTCTTGGTTGGTAGTTTTGATAGATTTCTCTCCAGTTTGTTACTACCTTATTTTAAATTCAAGAACATATTTATTCAGTATAGTACCTACCAATCTAATATTTTTTTAGTGTGCTTTGTCTCTTAGCTTCGTATATCAGTCCAAGTATCCACCAATAATAAAGTTGATCGACTATAGAGAATGTCATATTTATATTATGCTAACGAAAACATTTACACTCTATTATAAATTGAAGCCAAAGGTGAACATGTTTCCAGTAATTACGCTCACCAAGGTAGAAAAGGAAAGAATTCAAGAAGTAACCTTCAGGTACACAGCTTGTGGCTCAAAGATGTCCCTCTCAGATTATCGCCTGACGAATCTCTGACTATTGGTAAATGGTAAATCATGTCCCCCTTGTTATAACTGATTTTCCATTTATGGTCATGTTGGACCCTTACCCATCCTACTTGATCCCACAGAGAGAGAGAGAGAGAGAGAGAGAGAGAGAGAGAGAGAGAGAGAGAGAGAGAGAGAGAGAGACTTTCTTCATATCCTACTACACAATTAAACACAAGGAGTCATCTGATATAATTGTTAATTTTAGGCTTCGTTTTGAAATTTCCCAATGTAATTGACAGTGCATGATTGAATGTATTTGATATATAGTTATTGGTTGACTTTTTTGGTGATTGATAGTAAACAATATTGTTTGATGCGGGAGTAAAATCAAGACGAAGTTTAGTCTTTTTCTAATTCAGTTTACTCTTATTTTCTATTTCATCATCTCCTCCTACATCTATTGACGCAAAGGGCCTTGGTTAGATTTCGCCAGTCGACTCTATCTTGAGCTTTTAATTCAATACTTCTCCATTCATCATCTCCTACTTCGCGCTTCATAGTCCTCAGCCATGTAAGTCTGGGTCTTCCAACTCTCCTAGCGCTTTGTGGAGCCCAGCTGAACGTTTGGTGAACTTATCTCTCTTGGGGAGTGCGGTGAGCATGATCAAAACATCTCCATCTACCCTTCATCATGATCTCTTCCACATATGGCACTCGAGTAACCTCTCTTATAGTTTCATTTCTAACCCTGTCCTGCCAGGGTATGACAATGAAACAATCTCCTATAGATTTAGTAGATTTGAAAACAAAATAATCAGAAGAATATATATATATATATATATTATATATATATATATATATATATATATATATATATATATATATGTATGTATGTATGTATATATGTATGTGTGTTTGTATGTATGTATGTATGTATGTATGTATATATTGATATTCAGAAAATACATGTGTTTATACTCTCTCTCTCTCTCTCTCTCTCTCTCTCTCTCTCTCTCTCTCTCTCTCTCTCTCTCTCTATATATATATATATATATATATATAGATACATACACACTTAGGCCTATATGATATATATTTATACACAAATATATTTTCATACTACTACTGAATTAATGTAAACTATACAATCAATTTAACCCAATATATAATTTCAAATACCCGAATTGCACAAATAGAAGGAAACAGCCTAGTTCAGGACACCAGGTACACAATGTATTTGTAAAAAAAGTAAAGTCGTCTATACATCGTATTATATTTGCAAAAGGAGAATTCATTTTGTACATAAAAGTAAAATAAGAAAAGTGGCAAGTGACCAGATGTAATATAATTTGGTAACATTTCATTTTTTCTGTGTTTTATGACAGGTAGCCATTCTACAAGATTTATGGAAAAAAAAAAAGTTGTCAGAAATTCATTACCACAATAGGTAAAGTTAAAGATTGTATACCTGGTTATTCCTAGTTATCCCAGAGGGAACAAAACTAAACTTAATGTCTATAAAAAGAACAGAACTTGAAAATTGTTGCTGTTTAACATTGACTTCAAAGTGTATGACATCCACTTTTGAAGAAAGCATCAAACATCTTCGTGGCCTCTGATCTGAGTCAGAGTTGCCTTTTAAAATCCTTCTTTTAACGAACACTCAAAACCATTAAGGCGAAGCCAGCATTCATTGGCTGAGCGTCTTCTCTCCAGCCAATCATCATCAAACATAGCTACGCAATTGTTTCGAAGGGCTTGGTTCTTGACTTTTGTGAACTGACCTTGATGGCTTCGAGCAACGGACGGTGGTCGATGGGCACCCTCCGAAAGGCCTTCCGTTCCTTAAGTGAGAATCGGTTTGTAGCGAAATCTTGCTTGTGCCGCAATTCTTTCTGATGTTGGCGTCAGATGAGCGCACTTCTTTTCAGGTCTCTCTCTCTCTCTCTCTCTCTCTCTCTCTCTCTCTATCTCTCTCTCTCTCTCTCTCTCTCTCTCTGAGAAGCAGAGGCAAGCTCTTTAGGGTAATATTCTGTGAGTGATCTTCTGAGCTATTAGACTCATTTGCAAATATTTTAGTAAGTACACTTTAAAATCTTCTAACTTTTAGCCAAGATATGATGAAATGAAATTTCGACTCATCCCTTTTCTTAAAATGTTTTTGTTAAAAACATCGCATTTTTCTTATCCTGGTGTCTTAAACATGTCACCTACTTATCAGCAGGACGTAATTTTTTATTTTTAATTAAGTACATCTTCGAGGAAAGTTAATGTAACAAATCATTAGTCAGTATTTTTGTATAGGCCTATTTGTATGGCAATT
>NC_090751.1:38611050-38613550 GCF_036898095.1 Palaemon carinicauda
GACATCTGCTTATGCACTTAATCCAGGCTCATCCCTCTATTATCCGTCGACCTTGCGTTGTAGGCATGATATGCAAATCGAAGGTTTTATCATTGAAATTAGCCTTACCGGGTGAAAATTACGTAGCCCGCTACGAAGTGGAAGTAAAGCGTCATAATCTAAATGGATCTCAGCATTATACACCCAAAGCCAGTAAGAAAGGAAAGTTATAGATGTAGTAGATTTTCAGATAGCTCCAGACGCCCGGGTTCATCTTGGGCCAAGTTCTCGTTAACATAACGACTGCGTTTTTTTTTTCATGTTCTCTATTTTGCGACAGCTGGATGCTGGAAAGAGTTACAAATTACATTCTTCTGTTTTGTTTAATGCTAGGTTTATTGTCCAATTGATGGTCTTTTTATCTTATTAAAGCAATTTGCTGTTTTCGTAACAATCATAATTGGCTGATATTACTGCCCTATTCTCCTAAGAAGTATAATTTTTTTCCCGTTCTGTTTTTATTCCCGTTTCAAATTATATCTTTATGATAGAATAAATATACATTTTATGACGAATAATTAACTCATTGCATATGTGTCTGTGATGTTTAATTTTCTCATTTGGTTGTCTGCCACTGAGATACATAACGATATTTCCCTAAGCCCGTCAGCCCCGTTCTCTCTTGCTGTCATTCCCCGAGTTCCAGCCACAGTTCCTGGAGGTTTGTATTGCAGTGGTACGAGGACTCCTGAAGCCAGGAAATGGACTTGTCTCTCTCACTCCACTTCCTTTGTTTGAACCTCACTGTCCTCTTCCTCCACCTCGCTCACACATTCGGTGGGCGTTAATGATCATTATGCCATTACAGGCCAATGGCTTTGGCCGTAATACACCTTTGAATTCTTAGTTTTAGATTATAGAATATTTTTATATCTTTATCTTGAAAATATTTCAATTTATTTTTTCTTTTTGTCATACCTAGTTTCATTCTCTTTCCACCAAGAGGTTTTCGAAGTTTCCTTGATGGAATAATATGGTGCAGCTGTGTCTAAAGCATTTGCCTCTCTCTCTCTCTCTCTCTCTCTCTCTCTCTCTCTCTCTCTCTCTCTCTCTCTCTCTCTTACAATCTATTTTGCAATCTCTTCCTTCACCCTTCTCTCTCCATTCTATGCTTTTTGTAATAACATAACTGTCAGTCTGCATGCCATCTCGCTACGATATATTCATTTACCATACTGTTTCTCTCTCTCTCTCTCTCTCTCTCTCTCTCTCTCTCTCTCTCTCTCTCTCTCTCTCTCTTACATTCGCCAGGCTACAGCTTGTCCCTTTTGCCTTTCTATCGTCTTTCCATCCCTTCCTTTATTCACTATTAATCCACCTTCGCCCATTCGGCCACAAAAAAGCATCTCCTTTTGTTCCTATCTTCAGCATCTTTTCGTTCTCAACGTCTTCATAATCATCTTCTTCTCTTATTGCTCTCCACCCTTTATCCTCAGCCGTCCTCCCATCATCTTCACAACGTTTCCTCTCTGCATCGAAAGGGATAGAGTGTAATGGTCACGGCGAAGTGGTAGTGGGTGGAGGTAAATGGTGGTAATAGTAGTAGTGGTAGTGGTGGCTGTGGTAGTAGTGGTAGGGGACATCTTTATGCAGATAAGCCCGGCGTAAATGGGCACTAGAACCTGTCAGCATACTTCACCCTCCAGCGGGAGGGGTCTGGAGGAGGGAGGAGATAATGAGGACGATAGGGAAGAAAAAGGGAACGGCCCTGGAAGGTGTGATTGGGAAGCGTCACGAAAAAGGGAACTAGTGAAGAACGCTGGAATATAGAGAAAAGAAACGAGCAGAATGAGTGAACAGGCAATAATGATAAAAAAATGTAGCTCTTTTTACTTTTAAGTGAGATTAGTACTGATAGGTGTAATGGTACTTCAGTGCACTTAATAGCAACCTTTAGATGGCTGTTTCTATTATGTTAGAAAGCTGTCTGGATGGATATGCTATAACATCATTTTGCGTAGAGCCGATATTGAAATTCGATGTGGACCTAAATAAAACTAAAAGGGAATATTTACTCATTTTAAAAAGAATGAACATCAATTTTTTTTTATCTCCAAATTTTTAAAGTTGCTAAGTCTGTACATTTGAACTTTTAAAGCTTCGCCTTATCCAACTCAAAGCAATTAAAAGTTATATTTTTTTTTTTGCAAAGAATCTATAAAAAAGAGGTTATATTTTTTCATGAAAGTTTGAAAGTTTTTCATTTTAATTTCAAGCCAAGTAGCCCAGGTATATTTTAAATAGAATCAATGTGATTATGTGTCAAAATGTCTACATGGTTCCAGAGGCTTTGATATTTCCTTGTCAGTATAGTCAGAGATATATTTAGTTTCTTGATAAGAAAAAAAGTTAGCAAATAGATCATCTTGTCAAATATTTGATAAAATCTCTTGAATTTATTTAAATTCTTTCAACCTCATCAATTTGGAACATTTACTATAAACAAAGAAAACTAGTAAAA
>NC_090751.1:38618550-38625994 GCF_036898095.1 Palaemon carinicauda
ATAATTATAGAACATATGAACTGTTACGTGACTTTTGCCATTCTGCTTTAAAAAAAAAAAAAAAAAATTACACTATGTCCCAACCTCTGATGTTCACCAATTCAAGGTTTGATAGCGAAGATCATTCCATAATTTTGTGAAATTTGGAATGAAAACTTCAAGAATGCGGTGCAGTTAAATCCTTGCGTAAAAAAATGAATAACCATCAGAATTAATTGCATATATTACTACGATTGTGGGGGGATAGTATAGTACGATAACATCTGAGTACATAGGATGGTTAGAATCATTTAAGGTCTTAAACACTACGAACAATTTATTAGTTGCATGGCTATGCCAGATATTAAGATATTAATATTCATAATGGAGATAAGTAATTTATTAGTCCTTAATTTTTTTTGTCCTCTGATTTAAGAAAGAAACTTGCTACCTTAGACCAGACAGGAGAGCAATATTCAAATCAATGCAGATGGAAAGAATATACAGATTTCCTCGGAATAGACGGGTCTCTGCAAATCTTGAAAGACTCACAATGTATTGTAAGATTTCGACTGAAAAATAAGACAGGTGACAGATAGGCTGACATGGGAAAACAGTATGGGTTTGATAGATGGTATTAAAGACACACACACAAATATATATGTGTATATATATATATATATATATATATATATATATATATATATATATATATATATATACATATATATTAAAGATATATAATTAGTAAGAGGATATATGTTTATCTTTTATAGAATTTTTGTATTTTTTAAAATTTCATAGCGAATAATCCCTGTTTTTTAACATACAGAAGAAACAGAACTTAATTCATTTCAGAGCAATAATTATGAGAAATAAATATAAATGATCGCATATTGCAATATTATTATTGCAGCTATTTAGGTTTTTCAAAGGACATGTTTATTACATTGCATAATATAAATCTAGGCAATTAAGCTGTACTGGATGCAAATCATAGGAATGAAGCTATGAAAATACTAATCCGAAAGGCAATAAAAAACTCGGCTCAGGGGGAAAGGCAAATGTAATAAGCAACCAAAACACCGAAATTCAACCCTGAAAAAATCGTAGGTAAAAGATTCAAATGCGAGACTGAAATTGCTTTTCCAGTATCAAATATCATAGGAGGAGTTCACACATGTATAAATCATAGTGAATCTTGTCCTTTACATCCAAATCAAGACGTAGTCACTGCTATAAATCGTGCTGAAAGCAGTGATTTGCTTCGAGCGAAAATATATGAAATGTGATTTTATTAGGATCCCAAATCAGTAAATCATCAAAAGCGCAACGGACATATTTCTGGTATTATGTAAATGTCTGTAGGCAGTCGCATGAGAGATGAACATCAGTATTCCACGACGAAGGGGCGTAACCAAATCTTATGGAAGTAGATAACCTAATACTCCCTGTAATTTGCCTCTTAGGTAATACTTAGCGTAAATGCTGTTTTCCTATAATTCACGTTTAGTCTGATATACGAAAAGATATAGACATTTTCTAAATGCCATATTTAGCATCAGGATGCGGACAAAAGGCAGAGGGGAGAAGGAAAGGAAAAAAAATGTACATTAAATTGGTATCCAGCTTTAATTTGCAGTCGTCACCACCCACATCCGTACCAATCAGACAGGTATATAAAAAGGGGCGTAGGCACTGACAACGGACGGTGACGACGCAGAAATTGGCAGATCTAATGAACTGATTGATCCAATGATGAGGTGTAAACATTAGCGCTAAATTCTTTATCAGGTAACGACCACTTCGTCTCTTGATATACCTTCCATGCAAAATCTCAGGGTCCGTTGTCGCCCCGTCACTAATGAAGGGTCATTCTTCGGGCTTGTACATCTTATACTTGTCTCTTTCTCAAGCGTAAAAGACTATTTGATGGTCAGTAATAATCTCTCTCTCTCTCTCTCTCTCTCTCTGAAGAATGCTATCTTGCTGACAAAGATTAACATCTTTCTCTATCTCTTATTACGGCATTTCATAAATTAGTCTCTTAATCTCTTTTCGTTATCGTACTGACCGGCCATAATATTCTCTCTCTCTCTCTCTCTCTCTCTCTCTCTCTCTCTCTCTCTCTCTCTCTCTCTCTCGTAGGACCATCCTATTGGCCAGGAGTAGTATTTATACCCATCTTTCTTCCTTGCTAAGGATGCGCTCTTGACTGTTAGGAGCAACTCACTTCTCTCTCTCTCTCTCTCTCTCTCTCTCTCTCTCTCTCTCTCTCTCTCTCTCTCTCTCTCTCTCTCTCTCTCATCTCATCTCATTTAGTATAAATGTCCTATAATTTTAAATAGCTGCGGAACACTATCTCGAAGATGAAAAGATTATCTTTAGTCCCCATATGGTAAAAATCCAATTGGTGAAGTTGACCATTAGTAACTTTATGTTCTGACCTTTAAATTAATGTTCCACACCTTCTTTCATCAGTTACTACTTCTTTCCTCAAGGTTAAGGGCATTTCATTTGAGGTAATTAATCCTCTAGAGACTAGTAGATGAATATAACACGATTTTTTCTAATAAATTGGTTATATGTCGTAAATTTAACCTCATGTTAATATTAATTTTATCTTCTTTTCGTCTGTATTGAAGGTTAATTTATTAATCGACAGGAAATTATCATAAATTTGTCTTTCTAAAATGTACTGTTGACAACTTTTAAAAGCAAATTAATACATGATATGACCTTTCGATGAAAAATACACGAAAAATAAAATGAAACTAGAATAAAGGAAAAACATATGGTGGCGCAGAAACCATTTCCTTTGTCACTTTCTGACGTTATCTGACGTTTGAAACTGCCGAGAAGTTGTCGGAGTTTCTGCCTCCATACATTTTTTTTTTCTATTCAGCATCTCCAGTTATGAAAGTATTATTATTATTATTATTATTATTATTATTATTATTATTATTATTATTATTATTATTATTATTATTATTATTACTTGCTAAGCTACAGCCCTAGTTGGAAAAGCAAGATACTATACCCCCAAGGGTTCCAACAGGGAAAATAGCCCATTGAGGAACGGAAATAAGAAAATAAATAAACTACAAGAGAAGTACTTAACAACTAGAATAAAATGTTTAAGAACAGTAACAACATTAAAATAATCTTTCATATGTAAACCATGAACATTTTAACAAAACAAGAGGAAGATAGAATTTGTGTGCCCAAGTGTGTACCTTCAAGCAAGATAGTGGAAGACAATAGTACAGAGGCTATGGCACTACCCAAGACTAGAGAACAATGGTTTGATTTTGGAGTGTACACATTTAAAGTTGATGTTTGGTCTCGTGTTCTGCGTATTAACGAGATTTCATTAGTTTCCTCTGAATTGGTTTCATAAACCTAGTATGTCAATGATAAAGTTCCTCTTCGTATTTATGTTGCTTCATTGCTTTATATAATTATAAATTTAAAACTCACCTGTCATTTACAATCAGTTAACAGCAAGCTTATAAGTATTATACAATCACTTTTGAGCGTGGGGCATTGAGAGACAAGAAGACTTAAAGATACTTTATTCGTCGTTCTTGCAAACCAATCTCATTGTAATTGAATGATATAGATTGAGCTGACCGGTAAAATTATGAATATTCTATTCCAAAAAAAATAAGAAAGGTTAAAAACTAAGCAGATGGTATCTCTCTCTCTCTCTCTCTCTCTCTCTCTCTCTCTCTCTCTCTCTCTCTCTCTCTCTCTCTCTTTATCATCCTTCCCATCCAACGGAAAACCGGTTATCATAAAAGACGTTCTTGAAGGAGCCCCTTCCACTTGCAGCACGCTCAGACCAAAGTATGCGCCTGGGATATTTGGTTTCTCTCAAGCCTAGAAGCCAGCGCAGAATAAACTGGAATTGCTAATTCATGAAGAATATTCTTTAACCCCCGAAACGTATGATTGAGCCGTCAAAAGTGCACAGGTTAAAGAATTTATAGCTTTATCATCTATTACTTGCTAGACGTTTCTAGGAAATATTTTTGGAATGAGGAAATGGTAACGTGAACAGTATAACTAATTTGTGATAATTTGTTATCATGCGTAATACACACACACACACACACACACACACACACACACACACACACACACACATATATATATATATATATATATATATATATATATATATATATATATATATATATATATATATAATTTGTGTGTGTGTGTGTGAGTGTATGTATGTATGTATGTATGTATGTATGCCCATTGTGCGTATAGATGAATGTGTTTGTCCATTTGATATCATATTTTCGAGTCTTGGTACCTGGAGTCTGAAGGATGTTATTATTAATGCACACTATGCGTCTTTATTTACAGTGCGTAAGATATTCTGGCCAGATCGGTTAGATCTTTACCTTTGTCTAAATGTAATGGATATTTCATTTGGCCTAATCTACAATATGTAATAGGTTATTATTAGGACTAGCATATATATATATATATATATATATATATATATATATATATATATATATATATATATGTATATGTATATATATATATAAATATATATATATATATATATACATATATATATATATATATATATATATATATATATATATATATATATATATATATATATATACACACACATTGTGTATGTGTGTTTGTGCGTGTAATCAATAAACATACTTCGTTTCTTGCCACTGGAAGGAATAGCGAAACAGGAAAAGAGCTTTCGGTTTGTTAGATTTTTTTCATACTCTAATCCACTACTCTGTCTAGGAGTTGGCCATTATTGCAGCAGCGGGTTGCCTTTACAAGCGGTACAATACGTTGTACTGGGGTTCCTAGGCCCCCCCCCCCCAGTCTACCAGTCATCACAGTTACACCGTCTTTGCTGATGCCAACACATGGTGACAAGACTAGTTTATTTTGGACAATAAAATCATCAACTACATTAAAGGATAGCCTTTTCTGGTGCGCTTGTAGAACGAGAATTACGGAAAAGACATTTATCATGTACTTCCCCACAGCAACTGTTCCTAACAAAGCACAAAAGATTTACTTCGTTCCCTATTCCTGTGGACTCCAACTGTAGTGAAAAATATTGACTCCTGTGAACCTTCACATTTTCAGCCATTGACATTATCTTCTTCTAGACAATGTCGTTGTACAACGGTATTTTTCTTGATTTCTTTACTTGCCTTTCAACAAGCATGAGTTCCCGATTTTTCCCATTGCAGTTTCTCCAGGTATAGAAAAGACAAAGCCTCCTTTTTTCTGTGACTATTAAATTCACTAAATTTTCTTTGAATAATTCCATAGATTTTTCTGATTATCGATCCTTCTTTCCCTCATTTCATCTTTCCTTCTCAGCTTTATTCCCTCAGAGTCCAACGGTCCCATTCATCTTTATTTCATACTTCTTCATCCATAAATTACTTGAGAGAGAGAGAGAGAGAGAGAGAGAGAGAGAGAGAGAGAGAGAGAGAGAGAGAGAGAGAGAGAGAGAGAATTTCTCTCATGGCCAGAAAGTGACCCGACTCTCTTGAGGGTCAAGTGGTTAGGGTTTTTGGCAATAGATGTGTTTGAGCCACGTTTTGTCCTAATATTTATCTAATATTGATGCCCAAATTATCCTGCAGATCCCTTGGAACATTCCACAGACACCTGTGAGCCAACGGATCACACTTCAAGAAACATTTCATATATATACACACACGCACACACACATATATGTGTATATATATATATATATATATATATATATATATATATATATATACATATATATATAATCATATATATAATTATATATATATACTATATATACATATAATTATATGTATATATGTATATATATATATATATATATATGTATATATATATATATATATATATATATATATATATATATATATATATATATATATGTATATATATATATATATATATATATATATATATATATATGTATGTATGTATATATAGTAGAACACGAGATTTTGTTTTATCTAACAATTTAATTTTCTCCTCTCTTGAGCTGCGCTATGCTCGGGAAACGTGCTGGCGTAAAACTTACTTTGTTCAGCATCTATCAGCAGGCTAATTATCCTTTCTTCTTCATATCTGATAAAACTCCGCCAGGCGCTTAAAGCACACAATTAAGATATAGATATGATACCTATAAGTTCTTCTCTGGCATTGCTCTTTTTCCGTATGTTAAATTCTCGTCTATTATACCGACGTTTACGTTTCACACCTAAATGTATCTACATGCAAAATGACACCCAACATCTACATTACTTTTGTATTTTTATTAGACCTCATTACGAAGCATGTAATCATGCTTAGTGCGTAGAAAATTACTCACGCTACAGGTTCTCTGTGAGCTGCGGTTCCCCCACACCTTTCCCTTTGTTTTATCTCTTAGATCGTATTTTGTTTGTTATCTTGGCGTGTCTAACTGTTAATGAGTAGATCTTAAGATAATATTTTACGGAAGAAACTTTGGATACTCATAGCATGATGATGAATCATATATTAGCAAGAAAATATTGCCTGCTGACTAATTATTATTTTGAGTTTTTGCTTTTTCCTTTTCATTATGGCTGCGAATACTTGTAATAAAGCTGCATGGAGACGAAAATATCAGAGAAATTTTCACTGAAGGCATGAGGAGTTTTTCCTTGTTCCTGCTGTTAAACAATATACCAGTTTTTTTATGCGGGTGATTACTACTAATAGTTTAGCAAAATTTTCTCTAAAACGAGAAATAGTACAATAAAACATTTTCACTTAAGGCTATTCTAGGTTAAAGTTATTTGGTATACCTGATTCTTTTTTATTTTGTGAGTTAATAATTGCTGATAATAATTTTGTAATATTCTTGCTGCAGCAGGAGTTAACAACTCAAAGTTTATGATAGTGTCATGTGATGATATAAATAAGTATATCCCATTTTTTATCTTCCATTATGGCAATTATTACTCACAGTTAAGAAAAAACTTACACAAGAACTGAACAATTTCAAAAATTCACAAGCGTTCTCAACGTTATTTTTTCCTGCATGAAGCTAAAAATACTACATTTGCATTTTCCCAAAAAACTTTGCCACGCAACACATTTTTTTCCGCTTTTTTTGTTAAAGCTTCTGTTACAGCGTGTTGCCGACCTGTTGATCTCCTTTATGCTTGTGTATGCGGCCTGCTGGGATTACTCTTTCGTAATCTCGGATCTTATGGGAAGCAACGCCATCAGATGTTGAGGTCGATGAAAGTGAGAGGGTAGGGGAGTGTGGGGGGGGGGGACCAGGGGGAAGATAAAAGGGTACGAAATACTTCGAAGGGGAAGAAGTCTTCAAAGCCTTGTCCACTTTGGTGTAAATTCTATAATACAACTATAATAATGATAAGATTTTCGTTTGCCGTTTCAAAGTTATCTAGTGATAATGATGATG